>NC_089273.1:23231379-23488651 GCF_963678975.1 Dysidea avara
GTTATACAATCAAGTCATTGATGTTGATTCTATAACATGGGGGGTAGAGAATTCCATTCCCTATTCGCAGAAAAGCACTGTTCATGCAGACATCTGTTTAATATTGAAAATTCTGTGGCTTCTGGTGGTGAGTCCTCCTTGCTGTGTGAACACTTGCAATGTAGTTTGGAATTTCCATAGCTGTAAGTTTGTTAATAGATTTCTATAGAAAAAGGTTCATCATAATGAAACATGATGCACTACATCACAACTTGTAATGTTATAAATATTTTGAAGTTTACAATGAACAATACCTACTATCATACAAACAATGCCTACTAACAATACCTCTACCTTGATAGACTTTACAGGATTATTCACTTAATTAGCAGATAATGCATGTAATTTTGTAATGTAGTTTATGTTACAATGTATATGGTTGAAAAATACTAATAATCATTATTACACTGTTTTTAAATCTCTTTTAAAGCTTTGAAGACATTTATGCTTGCGTTGTTGATGATTGCTTTTAATTTTCAAACTACCAGTGGACAAGGATCATATGGTAAGTATTGTAATGGTATATAGTATGGATGAAAAAAGCCGAACTCTGAGAATAATAGTAATAAAAGAATATGGCTCCAAAAGTGTCGGGGTATAATATGTGAAGTCCTGCTGGCAGCCAAGAAATGGCTATGATAGTAGGTTAATTGCAAACATTTTAATAAAGACAAACCAGCTGAGTTTATGGTGCTTTCTCTATGATTTGGTACCAAATTCACTTAAATTATTCTTATTTGCCATTAACTAAGTAGCACAGCCATATCTTAGCTGCTACTTAGGATTGTGCATCTTTGGAGCTGCACTCTTTTTACAGCATGACTCTTGGTATAGGTATCATTTCTGTTTGTATTTGTACACACCCTGCACTTAAAAAATGGCCTATGGCCAGTTTTGGAGCTTTTAACTTATCATTTTTACTGTAGAAGGGAGGAAGAGATCAACAGCTGGATTCTTTGTGGATGTTTTCATTTTTGCATATTCTTTACATTAATACTGCATTAAAATATGAACTCTCTCATACAGGTTTGCTGGCTTACAGTGTTGAGCAAGTTACTTTGTAAAAGTAACTAGTTACATATTACTTGCAACTGAACTATTTAGTTACAGTTACATATTACCCATAAAATAAACTAACTATAATAATATTACATATTATATTACTTTGTGTCCACAACCTTAAGCTGTCATGTGTGAAACTACCACCTTATCACATGACATGATTGCATCATTGGACAATGTGCAAATCTTGGTTGTAAGTAAGAAGCTGGTGAATAAGCTTCATTCAGCAAGTTCCATTACTTCGTTGTGGGTAGACATTACTCAGAGGATAACTAACGAGATTAGTAACTTCGTTACTTGTAATAATAATCCACCCCAAAAACACCTTCGCTGTAAAAAAGGCACGCCCAAGAAACTACAAGGATCTGGAACCCAATGTAAAAAACAAAAAGAAAAATCAGCTTAGCTGAAGTGAAAAGTAACTGGTAACTTAAAGAGCTGATATCTGAAGCGGCCAAGAATACAATTACTAAAGTTTAATCCATGCAAGAACACCTTGGTTATAAAACAGGTGTATACATGAAAGTAACTGGCAACTGAAATGGCTGATATCTGAAGCGGCCAAGAATGAATGGTCATATACAACTATTTCAAAAATTTAACACTGAACCTTTATAATTCAGCTGTGTTCTATATTCACTCTTGCTGCATCGTAAAGTAATTTCTTTTAACTCTAATTGGTTGGTAATTTGGCCGCCTTTTTTTGCTCTATTATATTGACTATTAAAAAAGGCAGCCAAATTACCAGCCAATTAGAGTTAAAAGAAATTACTTTACGATGCAGCAAGAGTGAATATAGAACACAGCTGAATTATAAAGGTTCAGTGTTAAATTTTTGAAATAGTTGTAGATGACCATTCATTCTTGGCCGCTTCAGATATCAGCCATTTCA
Source organism: Dysidea avara (assembly GCF_963678975.1). Lineage (NCBI taxonomy): Eukaryota > Metazoa > Porifera > Demospongiae > Dictyoceratida > Dysideidae > Dysidea > Dysidea avara. Next base: position 23,233,373 of record NC_089273.1, read on the forward strand.
GTTGCCAGTTACTTTCATGTATACACCTGTTTTATAGCCAAGGTGTTCTTGCATGGATTAAACTTTAGTAATTGTATTCTTGGCTGCTTCAGATATCAGCTCTTTAAGTTACCAGTTACTTTTCACTTCAGCTAAGCTGATTTTTCTTTTTGTTTTTTACATTGGGTTCCAGGTACTTGTAGTTTCTTGGGCGTGCCTTTTTTACAGCGAAGGTGTTTTTGGGGTGGATATCACTCATTTTTGTCAGTGATAGACTCTACATTTGGTTTAAAAGGTAATTTTTTTGGAAATGAGCAATTAACATTAATGCAGAATATTATCTTGGAGAATCAGTAAAATCCATACATAATAATGACCGTAAATTCGGAAGTATGAATTTACAGTGTAGTATCACTGTTCTATTAGAGTAAATTTATCTTTACTGCCTGCACGTCATGAATATATCTCATATCTGTACATGTTAAATGTTTCAGACACCTAATTAAACTTGCAAGTGCCTAATTAGTTCACAGTTGCTACACAGCTATAAATACATTTGTAATTGTTATCATCATAATCATTTATCATGTTATAACCATTTTTTAATATTTTGGTCACAACTTCAGGATTAGAGCAGCAGAGAAAGGAATAGAGGACTCAACCATCAAGACTTGTATATGGGAGATGGAACAGTATTGCGATGGACAATGCTGGTACTAACCCCTCAAGGGTGTTGCAGTACAGTATAGATGCAAGACCAGAGCCTCGATCGTCACCTTTTGACTGTGGTCACAACTTCAGGATTGGAGCAGCAGAGAAAGGAATGGAGGACTCAATCATCAAGACTCGGGGAGATGGAATAGTATTGCCATGGACAATGCCAGCACTAACCCCTCAAGGATGTCACAGTGCAGTATCGATACAACCACTCCAACCAGTGCATAAGACCAGAGCTCGATCATCACCTATTGACTGAAATTTTTATACTTGATGAAGCAATTAAAAGAAAAAAAGTTGTAGTACTTGTACTTTCCTGAGGGAACATGTCCCCAGAGTCCCAGACTCCCTTACCTGTTCAGCAGAATAATAGATTGAGCCTTACTACCACTTTCACCTTTATTCTTGGCCTGAATGTACATATCAGCAACATAATACAGTAGTTGTAGATAATACTAGTTAATGCCCCTAGGCAGAGCTATAGGGGTGGGAATTTTCCCTACTATCATACTATCATAGTAGTACTTCTCGCAGTTCTTTGCCTGGCCATCATCAACTGCTGTCCATCAACTGCTACATTAGTCTCGTCCCCCAGACCCTTCCTCAAGCATGCATATCACACAAAAATAACTTAGTTTAGCAGTGCACAAACAATTATTCATTGACAGCTTATACTACACTTACCGCATTGTTGAACCATGTATACCACCAGAATCCCCCAGATTGACAACTAACACGTGATCTATTTAGGGGAATCTCGTGGAAAGTCCCTAATTACCTTAAGCGGACACTCATGATACGTAGTTTTAAATTGAATGGTTTAAGAAGGTAACTGGATGGTGAGGCGTACTTTAATCGGCTCGACTTTACTGAGAAACTCGAGCCCCTCGTGAGAAACTACATCGCTTGAGCAACGCTTGAAAAAGTAAGAGTCAAGAATACTGAGGGACTCTATGATATATGCCGGTCTTGAATGCTAACGAAACAAGGAGTGAAGTTTGTGCAACGTGTCACATCGCCACACACTGATTCACCGTGTTTGTGCGATAGGGTTTTTGGACCTGTCCACCAGATGTTGAAAGGAAATTCATTCCACCACATGTTGAAAGGAAATTCATTCCAACTTGTGAAGTTATTGGTATACTCATTGTTGGGGTCCATGGGGACATCGATGATCATTTACCAGTCAGCTGTAAGTAATGTCACAACAGAAGGAAAGGAACCATTTCCATACCCCTATGGCATACTGATTTTCCAGTTTATGTACACCCAACCACAGAAATGTAGAACTTTGGTTGCAGGTGGAAAATAAACACCTTTTTACTCAGTTACAAGAGATTCACCCAGCTGGGATAAAATGTTGAAGTGAATGTCATTAGTACCTACTTGCGGTTCATCAGGTATTGGACAATTCCAAGTGTCCAGATTATGCAGTTGTCCTCATGTTCAAGTTTATTCAAGTTTACACGTTTAGGCAAGTTCCACAACATCCTATAATCTATTACTATATCAGTGTGGAATAATGTTTATATAATATTTTTCATATTCCAGGCTTTAGGTATGTGTATTGTATTTAACATATGCTTGTTGGTTTCTGCAGGCCATCTGGTCATACTGGTTTATCGACTAGCAGTTAAATGTGATCATGGTACATATGTAAGTTGAGACCATGCAGGAACAAAGATACAGGTGTCATGAATTTCAGGTCAGTTGACATTCAGAGGAATTGTATTTTGTACTTTTTGTAGTTATCAATTATCAGTGACCAGTTTGTGATAGCGTACTTTTGTTTGACTAATGACCAATTGACAATTGTTCTGGTTTACATGCTTACCCAACAGTTATGTTACTCACTTAACCTGCATATGGGATATATATTTTTAGTTCATTTTGATTATTCATCCTTTATTGGTACAGCCTGGCATATTGATTTTTTGCACATTCTCTTTTTAATTCAGTGCCTGCTGGATTGTTTCGTCAGATATCGAAACAGATGTCTTTGGTGTTGTGACCGATGTTCCAGGTCAGTTTGCATGCGTGTTTAATTTAAGGTTGACTTCAGTGCCTGCTTATTCTTTTACAGGTCTCGGTATTGAGTGTCATGAATTTCAGGTAAGTTGACGTACAGAAGAATTGTATTATTGCAATTGTTGTTTTTGCAGTTATCAATTATCACTATACTAGTGATGTGAATTTGCAGGTCAGTCTACTCAGATGTATCAGGCATAGTGTTGATGGGTTCGAACAAGTATCCAGTGTAGACTCGCAAGAAAACTATGATGATGATAACGACTCCTAAAGATTTTTTAACACACAACGCAATACAAATCTACTGAGAGATGTTGCATAATTTAGGACTAATATTGTGAAACTGGCCTTACACGTAAATAACTCACAGTAGTGGCCGCACGTCTTTTAATTGGGCATGCACTTTGTAGTTTCTTGGCCACGCGACTCACTACCGTGAGTCTTGATATTACGTAATATTAGACTTCTTACAGTAACTATATTTCTTAGGTAACGCGTTACTTTTGTAAGTAAAGTAACTTGAGTTATATTACCCGTTTTTATAGTGTATTTCGTTATATTACTTATTTACCACAAAAGTAATAATATTACCTAATGCATTACTTATGTAACGTGTTACTCCCAACACTGCTGGCTTGCAGCAGAAATGTCTACAAGGAGACTTGTAAACTCTCCACATTTGATTTGTTTATAGCTGAACTCTCTACAGGGTGACATGTTTGTAGTTAGACTCTACTGAAAGGATAGATTGTGGCTGAACTCTACTGAGTGACTTGTCTGTAGCTGAACTCTCCACTAGAGAACTCACTACAGAGTGCCTTGTTTGTAGCTGAACTCTCACAGGGTATTTGTTTCAGCTGAACTCTCTACAGGGTGACTTGTTTGTAGTTAAACTGTATTGAAAGACTAGATTGTGGCTGAACTCTCTACTGAGTGACTTGTCTGTAGCTGAACTCTCCACTGAATTATTGTTTGTACAATAGTAGCTAAACTTGCTACAGAGTACCTTGTTTGTAACTGAACTGTCACAGGGTATCTTTTGCAGCTGAACTCTCTACATGATGACTGAGTAGTAAGTGATTTCTTACGAGGTGACATAACTTTACAGGATGAATTTTGCAACTGGACCCTCTACAGTGTGCTTATTGATAGGCTGAATTATCTGCAGGATCACTTGTTGTAAGCTGAGTTCTCTAGGCTGATTGTTGTTTAGCTGAACTCTCTACAGATGGCTTGTTAGTAGCTAATAAACTCTCTGCATAGTGTCTTGCAGTATATGTAGTTGAACTCTCTAAAGGATGACATGCTACTGATACATAGTGTATGTTCTAACAGGGGTTGGGGCAAACCATGGCAGAGTTAGAGGACTAGGACAGCAAAAATGAGGACCCGGAACTTTCCTGTAGAAAGACAGTTGGTCTTCGTGCTCAAGTGTAGTCTCATGTAGTCTGTCACAGAAAAATCAGTCCAGTTGGACTGATTTTAAAGCAATCAATGTGCCAATGCAAGGTAGGGTATACAAGGTATTAATATCCGTTGAGATCGCACACCTTCCGATATGCTCCCAGCATGCTGGAACCCCACTTCCTACCCACTGAAATACGTGAAAAATAGATGTTAAATACTGCAACCTGTAGATATGTCCACATACAAGAGTTCATAATAATTATTTATGTAAGGGAGAGTTCTAACTCGCAGTATGCTCAATACGAACAACCTGCGTAAAGTATTACCAGGATATTAGTATATATTCTCATAAAAATTTAGTACCTTGGTGCAGTGGCAGATTTAGGGGGTTTCAAGGTTTCAATGGAAACCCCATTTGAAAAATGATTACATAACAATTTAATGTTTAATTATTGTAGTGTGCACCTTGATTGAGATACTCTAATAGAGCAGTCACAGTAGCTATTGAAGCAGTGTGCAGCAAGTTATTTAAGGATTTTATGTACTTTATCAATAGGCTGTGACCTTTTTTCTTGGTCTCACCTTACCAAACTAGACAATGTAGTGCAGACTTTTGTGTATCTCATTTCAGTGTATATCTCCACCTTCTAAACTGGAAACCCCCTTTATAAATTCCTAGATCAGCCACTGCCTTGGTGACTTTACTGAACGTGTTGATGGGTGACAATAAGCTCATCTCTGCGCTTAGAAAATAATGAAATGGGACTGCACCTTTGTCTACACATAGATAATATTTAACCCCAAAAACACCTTTGCTGTAAAAAAAGGCGCGTCCATGAAACTACGAGTACTTGTAAAACAGCTCAGTAATTGTAGAGAAAGACCTCATGAGAGTAAAAACAACTGGCAATTCAAAGAGCTGATATCTGGAGTGACCAAGAATAAATCTTATCATACAACTAACTGCCATGCATTGGCTGTAAAATAGGTGCACCCATCAAAATGAAAAGTAACAGGCAACTGAAACAGCTGATATCTGAAGCAGCCAAGAATGAATGTTGACATACAATCAATTGCAATTAAAAAAATGGACATTAAACCTTTATCATTCAGCTGTGTTCTATATTCACTGGATATATAGCTGCATCCTAAATTAATTTCCTTTAGCTCTAATTGACTGGTAATTTGGCAGCCTTTTATAATAGTGTACAGAGCAAAAAAGGTGGCCAAATTACCAGCCAATTAGAGCTAAAACAAATTAATTTAGGATGCAGCTATATACAGTGAATATAGAACACAGCTGAATGATATAGGTTCAATGTTAAACTTTTGTTAATTGCAATTGATTGTATGTCAACATTCATTCTTGGCCGCTTCAGATATCAGCTGTTTCAGTTGCCAGTTACTTTCACTTTGATGGGTGCACCTATTTTACAGCCAATGCATGGCAGTTAGTTATATAAGATTTATTCTTGGCCGCTCCAGATAGCAGCTCTTTGAGTTGCCAGTTGTTTTTACTCTCATGAGGTCTTTCTCTACAATTACTGAGCTGTTTTACAAGTACTTGTAGTTTCATGGACGCTCCTTTCTTTACAGCAAAGGTGTTTTTGGGGTGGATATCACTCATTTTGTCAGTGATAGGCTCACTGAGGGAATAACAAATTGGTACAAATTGATATTTGGAAATGAGCAAGTAAAATGTATTTTAAAAAATATCTTGGGATACACCTGTTGATTATTTTCATCTTTTTTACAGCATTATAAAAGGCATGGATAACTATTAGCTGTTTTATTACAACAGAAGTATGAATTTGAATATTACTGACTTTTCTATTAGAGTAGATCTATTTTTATAATGTGATATTCTTTTACTACAGTATTTACAATATCTCATATCTGCGTGTGGTAAATGCTTCAGGCACCTTATGCTCAAATGTTTGTACGATTGTCAAGTGCCTAATCAAACAATTCAAGGTTACTACACAGCTACCTTTTGACTGCCCTATTAGAGTAGATTTATCTTTATTGTGACATTCAATACAGTGCCTCACATCTGTAGTAAATTAATCATACTTCAGGCACCTTATGCATGCTCAAAATTAAGCTAGCATAATTAGCAAGTCATGGGTGTCTAAATAGTTCATGGTGTTCTTATTTCGTGTTGCTGGATTCACAATTACTGAACTGAAGGCTTGTGGATTTTCTAGGTCACATTATAGAAGATGTAGAGGCTGAAAGTAAAGCAATAATGCATCAGATAATTCAGCAATAAAACTTAGCTATAGAGCTACCTCATGCACATTTCTCATAGTACTTGGATGTATATATCCAGCAAAGAAATGTAATAATATAGATTGCATGGATACACAACTTGAATGATAGCTAAAATAATATTTATCTTTACTATAGAGAGTCCTTAAATAATTAATTAATTATTTTCATATAACCATTTGTAACATTGCGGTCACAGCTTCAGGATTGGAGTAGCAGAGAAAGGATTAGAGGACTCATGATCAATCATCAAGACCTGGGGAGATGGAAACAGTACTCCACACCCAAAAGGATCAGAGTATAGTATATGCAACCAGTGCATGGGACCACAGCCTTGATCACCACTGAAATTAAACAAACTTTCAAACTAGCTTGATGTAGCAATCAACTTAAAACTAAAAGTTGCAGTACTTATGCTTAGGCTGAGGGAACATGCCCCCATGCAGACTCCCTTGCCCATTCAGCAGAATATTACGCCAACTTATCATCATTGCATGTTTATATTTATATCAAATACTGTACAAACCTCCCAAAATGGAGTATCTATATGCACAGATACAAACAATTACACAAAATGTATACAGCAGCTAGGTTACTTCTACATTTGTTGCTTCAATAATTGTAACTGGTAAACTGTTCCACATTTTAAGAGTTGAGGAGAAAAGGATAAACATCAAGGTGAGCTTGCAACAGGTGTGGTGGAGCAGGCCAAAGAGTGAAGGGGCCAGGCCAACTGTAAGTTCAAGACCAAAAAAAGACAAAAAGGTCACAACTTGCTGACAATAGCTGCTCTCCGCCAATTATATCTCCTTATTTATAACTACACATACACAGCTAAGTAGCTTGCTACACTACTTCTCCGGATGCTGTGACTGCTCTATTAGAGTATCCATTCCTGACTGTTCTATTAGAGTATTTTGATCTTTTCTTGCAAACAGTATCCCATAAAAGTGGGGGACCATGGCCCCCCTCCACCACCTATGCTTGCAATCAGCATTGGAATCTTTGTGAATGCAACTATCCTGGCCTGTACATCAGTAGGGACCTTAGCTACCACTTTTACCTTTGTTCTGGTGCCCCTGATGTATCATCAACATACAGTAGCTGTAAGATAAAGCTAGTTAATTCCCTTCTATATAGGCACAGCTAGGGTGGGATTTACTCCTACTGACTATCACAGTTCCTCTCGCATTCTTTGCCACACCATAACTGCTGTCAAACCATATGGTCAAACCACCACACAAATGATTTTAGCCAGCAGCACACAAACAATTCTTGACAGCTTATAATAATACTATTATTAAACTACACGTACTGCATTGTGACAATTCAAAGATCATGTGGTCTATTTAGGGGAAGTCTCTTGGAAAGTCCCTGTAGCACCTCAAGCGGAAACACATGATGCGCTGTTTAAAATTGAATGTTTAATCACGTCGAGACAGAGAAGTAAAGCCGTAGTACTAATAAGAAGCATTTTTTGGCATTGAACTGGATTTCAGTGGTGAGGCGTACTTTAGACTAATTGTAACATGACGCACACCGCTTGAAGGATAAGAGAACGGAATGAGGAATGAAGAAAGATAAAGTTGGCGTGTAAAGTGTCACATTGCCACACACTGAGTAACTGCATTTATGTGATAGGTTTTTTTAGAGGTGTGCAGTGCAAATTCACTGAAAAGTTCTAAGTAGCAGCAAAATCCTCATGGCGGGATTGTCGACAAGGAAACTTGTACCACTTGCCACTTACATCGTCAGAAGTCTGGGAACTTTGGCTGCAGGCGGAAGAAGTAGGCAAATGTAACATGTGTAATGTTTGTATGTACTCATTTACACTGCATACTGGTCTAACCTAAATTAATGTATAGTGAAACCTGTCTAATCAGGTCTCCATGTAGTCACCTGTTAAAACCAACCAACTTGTAAATCCCAAAAAGCATCATTAATTTTGTGCAAAAAGTGACAGATTTCAGGTGTAATGTATCCAATGCCCACCTGTTGGTTTTTACAGGTAAACTGGTTCTGGTCATAGCATGCAGTTCACCACTAGCAGTAGCAGTTAAAATACTTAGATGTGGTCATGGTACATACATAACTTGGAACCAGGCAGAAACTGAGTCAAGAATTGCAGGTCAGTTTACATAAAGAGGAATTGTAGTATCTTGTGTGTTCTTTTTATAGTTCTAAAATCAACAGTACATAGACTGTAGTGGCATCAAGGGTGTTATGAATTTCCAGGTCAGTCTACACACTAAGGAATGCAGTCATTTATTATCTCAGGTGTTTTCTGAATTTCCAGGATCACCCACTAGCAGTAATAGTAGTAGTTAAATGTGGTCATGGTGCGTACATAACTTGGGAACTAAGATCAAAAATTCAGGTCAGTTTACATACAAAGGAATTTTATTAGTGTTCCTTTTGTAGCTCTCAATTGTCAAGTGTACGTGGACTGTAGTGACATCAAGGATGTTGTGGGTTTCCAGTTGAGTCTGCTTAATTATCTGGACTTCTATTACCCAGAATGAAGTTTGGTTTAAATGAAACACAAGGAGAGAGCTTAAAAGTTGCTGTTTACCTATTTGGTGGCTTGTTTTCCTATTTTGTGGCTTGTTTTCCTATTTGGTGGCTTGTTTGTTCTACTAATAATAGCTAACACTTTGTTGCTAGGTAACAATGCATATTTACAGCCTAGGGGAGTGACCATGAGTGCTCTGTAGTGAATTCCTCCTCTGTCCACTAAACTACACCACTGATAGCAATCACATTACTTGTATGTAGTAGCATGCATTTCTTAATTACAGATATTTCTGAGATATGGATAGTAGTATGTACCAGACTTCCTGGATAAGAGAGGTTCTACTATACCCAGATTTTAGGTGCATTGTATTTAATGTCCGCTTGTCAATTTTACAGGCTATCTGGTCATAGCGGTTTACCCACTAGTAGTTCATGTTATGTAACTTGGAACCTGGCAGGAGCTAAGATCAGAGTGTTGAGAATTTCAGTTAACAGCAGAGTTGTGTGTTCTCTTCTGTGCTTCAGGGTATGTAACTCTAGTGATACCAGGTCAGTCTATGTACTAAGGGATATTGTATTATCTCATGTTTCCTGAATTTCCAGGAAAAGGCATACTGTTATGATGGGACCAAACTAATGCCCAGGTCAGTTAAAATGTTGTGTATTTTCATAGTATCCAGATTTTAGGGAATGCCCACCTAACAGTTTTTACAGACCATCTGGTTTACATGTTAGCAATCAGATATGGTCATGGTGTGTAATTTGGGAACAGACAGCAACTGAGATCAGGTGAATTTCTGGATTGTTGACAACATGTATGGATTGACCAAGTACCAAATAGCCATGGCTCTCTCATCATTTGCCACTTACATCATCATCATCATCACTTTTGGTGTTAACTATTTGATGTGATGTTATTAACTTTTTGTTACATGCTGTAATACCATTGTTATATATGTTTAGCTACTGTAAGGCAAAAATTTCATGGATTTCGCAGCCATCTTATCTGCAATTAGAATTGCTTCATTTTCTGTTTGTAGCTGTCACGGCAGTTTCACATGTCCATAGCAGTTTCACACTTCCGCAAAGCACTAATTAAGGTGGAACTTGTGTTGTGGCTTTCATTATGTATATACTGTACAGCAACACTTTTTTGTCTGAAATGTGGTTTGTGACTGTACATGAGGTTTGGTCATTCCACACAACTTGCAAAATTAGTAATTCTTGTATGGTGCATGGCACTAAATGGAGTCTAACTTATGACTTACACCTTCCCTAGTGTCTGTACATTCTCTACGCTTTCACACCTTGTTTATAAGACACCTGCCGATTATAAACGCTCGCAAGAGGCGTGGCACTGAATGGAGTCAAAGATTTCTGCTTAAAACGCCTTCCTAAAGTAACTAACGGCTCGGCATGCTTTCACAACTTATTTGTCAGACATTAGGGCTTGTGTTCACATCATGTCTTTAAAAGTTATTGTAGGAATTAGAGGTTTGAACAGAGAAAATACGCGTAGAGGCGATCCAGTACTAGATAATGTTAGTACCAGATGGATTGTAGAAACACGAGTGTATTGAGTGGTAGAATGTGACGATAGCTGAAATACATGGTGAGAAATTGAGTGAATTATATCTAAATATGTTTGTTAGAGGTTGCGCCAAGAAAGCAATGACACCAAGTTTTTTTAAAATCACAAAACACAGTATAAACCTATAGAGAAAGATTGTGCAATGCAGGGCTAATATTGCAAAACCATCCATACACGTAAATAACTCACAGTAGTGGCCGTGTGTTTTAATGGTGGCGTGCACTTTGTAGTTTCTTGGCCGTGCAATTCACTACCGTGAGTCTTGATCTATGGTCTACGCAATGCACTTGGGTTGAAATTGAAACATGATTCTCCGCGTGATTTCGATGTGCAAAAGAACTGAACCATGCACTCCATTCGCTTCAAAATGCAGAGGGAACCTGAGACTTCGGCAAGCAGTTGCGATGGGGAGGATTCACAAGTGGCCATAAGTGATTGTCGGGAGGATTCTGGGCAAATACAAGTTGACACCAGTGGGGACAATTGCAGACCGCAGTCTGCTTCATCGATTGAACAATGAAGAAACATAGATGTTATAAATGATGTTATGCAGAAAGGACAAAAATTGCATCCTGATCTCTGTTTTGTTAAAAGAATGGCAATGAATGTGAATTGTTGGAAGTAACACAATCATTTTCCTTGCAGCTTACACCAGCTAATTACGTTTTTATTGCAAGAGTTCTGTTTTATCCATCAAACGTGGAATCAATTCTTACTTACGATATCCAAATTCTATTTACGATTATACAAAGTGGAGAGGTTAATGATTCACAGCAGATAATTGAAGTTTGTTCTATGATTACTAGAAAGAGCGAGTTCAAGTTTTGTCTTGGTCGGAATGAAAAGCGGTATTATGATGATTATCACACTCCAATAGGGTATCATCTCAAAAATGTTCGGATTTGGGATAAACCCTTAAAAAGATTGATTCTTGTAATTTGTGACCTGATCTTGGAAACCTACCTTTTTGGCACATTGGTCAATTTTCTGTTTTATAGCTTAAATCAAGCACCGGGTGCTCATCTATCTTGTGTTAAAATTTCTGTTAAAATTTCAGCTTAATATCTTTAAGCATTCCTGAGATACTGCCAATTTTCTGTCCTGTACATTAACTAACTTTTATGGTAATGTATTGAGTTCTGTGAGTGATTAAGGGTGACAAATGGTGACAAATCACTTTGTTTACCAATAATTCCATTCTTACCATCTAAAATACTTTAAAAGACATTTCTGATAGTTTAATGAAGTCTTTTGGTACTTCTCTGTAATTAAATGGCATGTATCATTGTCTAAGACTAAGTTTTAGCCATTCCAGCACCTGAACAAATCACCCAATTTGTAAGTTAATTGCTATCCCACTCATGTGAATTTACTACATGATCTGATATAATCATCCATATCTCCTAGGAAACAGAAACTATGGGTGTGAAACTTCACAGCAAGAAGGTTAAATAGTTGCTTTATCCAAATGTGCAAAAAAAAATTTTTTTAATTTGTTGCAATTTTCATTTGAGTTTTCCCAAAAAGTTTGCTTGTGCCAAAAGGTAGGTTTTCCAAGATCCGGTCACATTTTGTTGCTGTTGTAAAGAGTGCATCTCAAGAAGAAAAGGTTGCACTTGTGGTGATATTTAAACTTTGTAAATGTGATTTGGACCATCAAAAATGTTGATCAGATGTAAGCCCATCAAAGAAAGCCAAAAGGCTTCTACCATCTTCACAATTTCCATTAATACATCTTTCACCACAAAAAAAAGTGCTGCAAAAAGAAAAAAGCGACACAATTGGAGAGATCATCTAACATAGCCAAGTTGACAAAGTTGGATGTCATCTTAGAGGATGATCATTCAGATGAACTTGGAGGTAATGAGGACAATTGAAGAAAATGTGCATGAAGAATTAGATGCTGTTTTTAGAGAGGCAAGTGACAGTTTCGTGTCTGTGGGTAAGACTGTGCGTGATGTATGGGAGGATGATAAGCAAAACTATAAAGCAGATTTTCAGAGATCAGCTGTGCAATGGTAAGTTTCTACAATAGATGTGTCTCTGTATACTACTTTCTTGATTTTAGATGGTGATAGCTGAGGAAACTGCTGGAGTTCAGTTACCATCAGATTAGGTAACTTATGCAAAACTTTGTGTTGTTCATCTTATAAATTCCTCCTTGTGTGTAGCATTGGCAGTGTATGTTCGAAGCCCTGCTGCATATGAAGAATTAAAAAGCTTCAACATAATGCGATTGCCATGGTGATTGACCCTGCAATCCTAGACATGTCCTTTTTTGCATGAAGCAGGTTCATCTGCTGAATCAATATCCAAGCAAGTTGAAAAATATAAATCTTTCCAAAAACAGTGCTTTACAGAAGGAATTGCAATGCCAAAGGCAGATGGTTCATTGATATTTTATGAAGTTAAAGTCATTTCTTCTTTAATGTGGAACTCAAGAAGTCACCATATCATTGGGCTTGCCATGACTTCAACTGACCAGGCTAGCTTGCATGACATCTTCCAGCTTGTTTAGACAGGCAATCAGACAAAGCAGACAAACTATGCTACAATTTTTGTGGAGAGATCTCACATAGTCATTTGACATTGTTGGACCATACTATACAAGTGATAATCCAATGATTGCCAAGTTTATCTTGTCTTGTGTGCTAGAAACTGTGAAAATTTTTCAGGTATTGCATTCTGTTTTAATGATACTTCATTTACTGTTTTCAATCTGCAGCTTAATGGTTTGAAAACTAGTTTATTGATATGCGATGGTGGAGCTCTAAACTTGGCTGCATTAAAATCAACACATGGAGTGTTAGAGCATATGGAATCAATCCACAATTGTCTCAAGCAGACCAGTGTTTAATCAAACCATGGTTTATTAACCCCTTCAGTCTACCCCACCGTATATTTTGGTTAATTTCTCCTAGTCACCAGGTATATAATTGTTACAAATCAGCAACTACAGTGCAGTATCTGTTTATGTGTGGTACCATTATTTATTTGCTCACAAGGTATGTATTTTACAGCTGAAAAAACATGATCAATGTACTGTTTGCATCAACGGAAGGGGGGGAGTAGGAATTTTCAAAAAGCTGATGGAATATCATTTGGTTGGAAAGTGATTGTTGATCTATATACTAGGGAGTGCCACAGACGGAACAGTGGGCAAGCCATAATGGTTCCCAAGCTATGTGAAATGCATATTTTGAGAGACTCATGGATGAAATTGAAGGTTGCCCCTGCCAAGATCATGCAAGTATGTTCATCTATCCAATTATTTTAGTTATGTGTTCACTTTTGTAGCAAGGAATGCTGTTGATTGAGTTGTACATATATATATATATATGCTTCAAGTGACCCCATTCCTAGTGATGCAGCAAATGTGCGGTGCATGTTGGAGTATCTGGAAGCCTGTAGCCAGCTCTTTGAAAAAGTGTTTTTGAGTCAAAAAAACTGTGTGATTTGCAGTGTGATGTCTTGAAGTCCATCCAAAAAGGATACTCTTACTTTGAGAAATGGAGGAATGGACTGTATGGTTAATTTGCAAAAGTAACAGGGAAGCTTGGTATGTGAGTTTGCTAAATTTTCTATAGGTACCCAGGATAATAGATTTATTAGCTGGCAGAGTAAGTCATGTCGAGCTCATAATATTCATATATGAACTCTTGGTCATAGCTTGCATAGAAAATATAGTCATCCTCCAAACATTCCAACCATGCAATTTAGAGCAATAATCTTCAGTACCTCTTGAACAAGAGTTGATTATGAACTCTTGTCTTTAATCATGTTGAACTTCCACAGCATGCATGACTTTGAGGAACATAAATTCAACGAGTTAGCAGGGTAATTGTCGATAATTAACTCACAGACTGAACTCTTATGTTAGCTAGTTCTTTGGCTGTAATAGGTTTAGGCATATTTTCGTTCTTGTAGTTGTATTATGTTGTATTGTGGGTTTGGGGCACTTGGGCCACGTGAGAATTAAGATTGTTACACGTGTTGTGTAGTCTGTCGGCTCCTCCGTCTCCCATCTACCGAGTAACGTGAAACGCTCCGCCTCGCTTCCCTACATGGTGCTGTGACCAGGATTCGCTTGTGAAGCGACCCGAAATTCTTAACCCGTTGTGAAAACGTCGTGGTACCGTGGCAACCCCCCCTTTAACGATACCCAAGAAGGCAAGCATTTCACCCCAGTAAACACTTGTTTGCGTGTTTTATCATAGAAGTTCGAGACAACTGTGACAGGAGATGGAAGAGATTCAACATGTGAAGGGCTCACGTGCTGCGTACCGCTCCCATGTGACTCGAACTATTAAGAAAGCAAAGGAAATTTTAGTGACAGAAGGTGATCTAGCAGACTCTCAAGTTGCCAAGTTGACCAGCATAATGGAACAGTTAACACAAAAGAGTGGTGTTTTAAAGCAGCTCAATGCACAAGTGCTGGAAGCAATACAATCACCAGATGATCTAGAAGCAGAAATTTTAGAAGCTGAAGAAATCCAAGACACTATCCATGAATATGTAACTGTGATCAAACGTCGTATAGAACCGAGGCGTACAACTATAGAGGCATCCCACTCCCTTAGTGCTACAGCTCCAGCATTTGTTCCCACACTCTCACCAGTGACACCTGCAGCAAGAGAGCCTGTAAGTCAGCTTCCAAAACTGACGTTACCAGTTTTTTCAGGAGACCCCCTAAAGTGGCAGCCATTCCGTGATTCATTTGACTCAGCTGTACACAACTGCCCTACCCTCAGCAAGGTACAGAAATTTAATTACTTAAGAGCTCAACTGCAAGGGGATGCAGCCAGAGCCATTGCTGGCCTGCCATTAACAGAGGACAACTATGACCAGGCAATTGAACTATTAACCACTAGGTATGGTCAGTCACACAAGATCATAGAGGCACACTTACAAGCCCTATGGGAGATCAGCACCCCTACTAACACCCTGTCAAGTCTGCAGTTGTATTATGATACCATTGAATCTCACATAAGAGGATTGGCAGCACTAGGAAAGAGTGAGGATACATTCAGCACAATGCTTGTCCCTGTCATGCTTGGAAAGCTACCCATTGATATACGTAGAAATCTCGCTCGTGAGCATGGCAACAAGGAGTGGACATTGTCAGAGGTCAAGGAAGCTATCCTCAAAGAGATATCGGTGTTGGAATGTACTTGGTCATCTCCAAAGGGGTTCGGATCTCAGCCATCCATGACTACTACCTTACACACTGGTGCGGGTGGACGTAACTTATCACCCCAAGCTCAAGGTATGAATAAAAGTACATGTGTGTTTTGTAAGGGGCCTCACTTTTCTGCACGTTGTGAGACTGTAAAGGATCCACAGAAGCGACTAGATATGGTGAAGAAGGGGAAACATTGTTTTAATTGTTTGGGCCACCATAGGGTATCACAATGCCCCTCCAAATTGTGTTGTAAGGCTTGCCGTCAGAAGCATCACACCAGCCTCTGCGGAGCTGAATTCGGTACTAAACAACCTGAGACAGCCCCCATACCACCAGTTACAGCTCAGACTGTCACAACCCAGAATACAATTATTGATACCCCAGAATCAACGGTAACAAATCCTACAACAGTCACTGCAGCTATTGTTCCACCTAAATCAGTAGCCATGCCAACCACTACTTCTCTTTGTTTGTTAAAAACAGCAATCGCCCAAGTTAATGTTGGTGGAATACATGCTGAAGCCAATATCCTCTTTGATGAAGGGGCTCAACGATCATTTATGACTAAGAAGTTAGCGAAAGCTCTAAAAATCTCACCTCATGACACTGAACATGTCAATATATCGGCCTTTGGAGCTGAGCTATCCTCCACTTTGCAACTGGGCGTCGCAACAATCAATGTTATAACACTGACCAATGAACAGGTACCTATGTCAGTGTTGGTGGTACCAGTAATTGCAGCTCCCTTACACAATACCTACCACCACCACCTGAGGCACATGAAACACTTACAAGGGCTCAGATTGGCTAACCCAGTTACAAGGAACAATACCTTTGACATCACGCTGTTAATTGGGGCTGACTATTATTGGCAGTTTGTAGGTGATCACATAGTCCGTGGTGATGGACCTACGGCAATGCAATCCAAACTCGGCTAACTCCTATCTGGACCACTTACAATGTCCATTGCCTCACATGTTCAGACTAACGTATTCCATGTTGGATTACAACCAGTAGAAGGCAGCACATGCTCAGAAATTTGGAGTATTGAGTCAACTGATGCTACTCAGCAGCAAGGAGCAGACACAGAATTTCTCAATCAATATCAACAATCTTGCATTAGACGTGAAAATGATGGTGCCTACTGTGTTAAGTTTCCATGGAAACAAGAGCACCCACCCCTTCCAACTAATTACATGATTTGTAAGAGCATCACACGTTCATTAGCGCATAGACTCGGTCAGAACCCAGAACTGTTACACCATTACGGAAAGATCATCTCAGACCAAGAACAGAAAGGCTTCATTGAGCGAGTAGCAGAACCAGACACTGCAGCCACAAACAATGTGCACTATATACCACGCCACCCGGTAAAGAAGGCTTCGTCAACAACACCAGTTAGGATTGTCTACAACTGTAGCTGTCGCCAATCAACGCATCCCAGTTTGAATGATTGTCTGATGACGGGGCCTTCCTTTCTAGCTGACTTATGTGGCATTCTCCTGCGCTTCCGCTCATACAGATTTGCAATCTCTACTGACCTAGAAAAAGCCTTCTTACATGTTCGACTTGATGAGGGGGACCAAGACTGTACACGTTTTTTGTGGCTATCTATACCATCCGATCCAGACAGTAAGCTTGTAACTTATCGATTCAAAACTGTCTTGTTTGGCTCCACCAGCTCACCTTTCATGCTAAATGCTACATTGCAATGTCATCTCAACACCTTTAATACACCAATAGCACATGATATGAAGAGAAACCTTTACGTGGATAACATCATCTCAGGGTGTGATACTGAAGAACAAGTTATTCATTACTACAAGGAAGCCAGAGCAATAATGAACCAAGCAAAGTTCAATCTACGCTCTTGGGCTTCCAACAGTCATCAACTACAGTCTTTGGCTCGATCAGAAGGCACGGCTGACAAGGATCCAGCTGTGAGCCTACTGGGTTTACTTTGGTCCACACCTACTGACACTATTACCTTTCCACCAAAACAGTTCTTAATTTCAACAGAAGAGCACTCAGTAACCAAGAGAATTGTCTTACAAATGGTATCAAAGATCTACGATCCACTCGGGTACTTATCACCAATTACCATTCGAGCTAGAATCCTCATACAGGAACTGTGGCAATCTGGTGTGGACTGGGATGAACCTATACACCAGAATCATCATAAGACCTGGATTCAGATAGCTACAGATCTACAAGAAACCTCCAACTTGACTGTCCAAAGGTGCTATTTCATCCAGACTAGTAATGAACCAGCAGAGCTACACGTATTTTCTGATGCTAGCATGAAAGCATACGGAGCCGTAGCCTTCCTTAGAACTGGAAATCAAACCAGCTTTGTTCTTGCAAGATCGCGTGTCGTACCACTCAAGGGTCACACACTCCCCAGACTAGAACTCATGGGTGCTGTCGTTGCCTCTCGACTTGCTCATTTCATTGTTTCAGCTCTTCAGTACACATCACTTCAGACTACCTCAGTCACACTGTGGAGCGACAGTCAGATTGTCCTTCATTGGTTGCACAGCTCAAAACGCCTCAAGCAGTTCATATCCAATAGAGTGCAAGAGATTAATGACACATTTCCTGACATACCTTGGCGTTACTGCCCCACTGATCACAATCCAGCAGATCTATTGACCAGAGGCCTAACAACTGGCCAACTTGCCTCGTCACGGTTATGGCAACATGGTCCACAGTGGCTTACCAATAAGACGCAACAACCTGTATGGAACCACAGTGAGATACTACATTTACAAGTGGAAGAAGGTACTGTAGAAGATCTCTTTG
Source organism: Dysidea avara (assembly GCF_963678975.1). Classification (NCBI taxonomy): domain Eukaryota; kingdom Metazoa; phylum Porifera; class Demospongiae; order Dictyoceratida; family Dysideidae; genus Dysidea; species Dysidea avara. The sequence goes on from NC_089273.1 coordinate 23,251,864, forward strand.
AAGATAACCCACTCACCATGGCGACACAAGGCATTCACAATATCATTCAGATATCGAACTACAGCACACTGCACCGACTTCTACGTGTATCAGGCTATGTACTTCGTTTTATACACAACACCAAACAAGGCACTTCCAGAAAGACAGGACCATTATCTACAAATGAGATCAACAGATCCCTTTCCTTGTGGATTCACAGTTGTCAACAAACATCATTTTCTAAGGAAATACACAGTCTTCAATCTCAAACTAAGAAGAAACGATTACCTCTTGTAAGACAATTGCGTTTATTTTTGGACACTTTAGGCTACATACGCTGCGGAGGAAGGATCCACAATGCTCCAGTAGAGGAAGACACAAAATTCCCCTTCCTGTTACCCAGGAAGCACCACTTGACCAAGTTGATAGTATTCTCTGTTCATATTCAGCAGTTGCATGCAGGTGTTAACAGTACAGTAACCACCTTGAGACAGCGATACTGGATCCCCTCAGCCCGACAACTAGTCAGAGGATTATTACACAAGTGTGTACCATGTCGCAAGACCATTGGCAAGCCCTATCCCATCCCTGAATCACCACCACTTCCTCATGCTAGAACCAAAGATGGAAAACCATTCGAAGTAACTGGAGTGGATTTCACGGGAGCCCTCTATGTAAGAGAACATGGTACCGAGATTAAAGCCTACATATGTTTGTTTACATGTGGGTTGTCCAGAGCAGTTCATCTGGAGGTAGTAAAAGACCTCAGTGTGGACACATTCCTACAAGCCTTCCGTAGATTTGTAGCACGGAAGTCATTGCCACAACTCCTACTATCAGACAATGCATCAACGTACGTGTCTGCTGCCAAGGAACTGGAACAGCTCTTTACCTCAAACCAGCTAGAGGAATCTCTGAGTGTCAGTGGAGTACAGTGGAAGTTTATACCGAAAAGAGCCCCGTGGTACGGTGGCTTCTGGGAGCGCCTCATCGGTATGACTAAGAATGTAATGAAGAAGGTGCTTGGAAGGTCGTTCATTTCATTTGAAGCTCTTCAGACATTAGCTGTTGAAATTGAAGCAGTCTTAAATGACCGCCCTTTAACTTACTTGTCTGCAGACGTCAACGACCCTGACCCCCTTACACCATCTCACTTATTGTACGGGCGACGTATTGTGTCACTACCGCATGCAATTGTTGAAGAGGATGAAATCAATGATCCTACCTTCTTGACAAGTTCTATACTCCAGGAGAAAGCCAAGAGACAAGTGCAGATCCTACAACATTTCCAACAACGGTGGAAGAGAGAGTACCTAACCTCACTCAGAGACACTCATGGAGGTACAGATCCCTGCAAGCTAACAATCAAGGTTGGCGATATTGTGCTCGTGCATGATGACGTACCAAGATCCCGTTGGCAACTAGCTGTAATAGAAGAATTAATTGAGGGACTTGATGGAGGTATAAGAGCTGCCAAAATCAGAACAACTACAGGAAGAACCAACAGGCCAGTGGCGAAACTGTTTCCACTTGAAGTGAATGCTATGAGTGAGGCAAATGCCACTACTGGAAGTGAGGCCAATGCTCAACCCTCTAATAATGCCCTAGATGGATCTGTTACCACTAGCAATACTGTTGGTAATCGTTTTACAAGGAATGCTGCTATTAGGGCTTGTAACCATATCAAGGGATGGACAGATCTGCTATCCGTGGCCCCGGAGGATGTCGATAATTAACTCACAGACTGAACTCTTATGTTAGCTAGTTCTTTGATTGTAATAGGTTTAGGCATATTTTCGTTCTTGTAGTTGTATTATGTTGTATTGTGGGTTTGGGGCACTTGGGTCACGTGAGAATTAAGATTGTTACACGTGTTGTGTAGTCTGTCGGCTCCTCCGTCTCCCATCTACCGAGTAACGTGAAACGCTCCGCCTCGCTTCCCTACAGTAATGAATATCTGAAAACCATTTTGAAACTTGCAGCATTTATGATCCCCGACATTGATCTCTCTAATATAGCGCATGCATACACTAAGTTAAGTACTTAGGACTGTAAGTTACTAACATATTTCTATGTAGTAGTAGTAGCTTTGGTATTCCGTGGTCTGTTCAAAGGCTGAAGTGATACGCGGTGGGTAGAAATACGCATCCACGATCGCCCAATCAATTATTTTGTGTCTTCATTATCCTTTAGTAACAACCAACTAGTCTGTCTTATAACAAATATACTCAGCTTAGCAATCACTACAAAAATGAGTCCCACAATACAAGCTCTATGCCACTCAATATAACGAGTCAAAGCACATGGTTTTTTTTATTGTATTATTTTTTGCAAGAACGATCTTTAATTTAAATTAACAAACTAAGACAACTACTATATACAACTACACAACAACTACATAACCAACCACTACTACTACTACTACTACAACTACTAAAAGGGGAATACAAATAACTAAGGGGATTGCTATCGTCATCACTGTCCTGAAGGGCGCAATATCTTATAATCATTTGTGACTGTCTCTGGGAAAACCGGTCTTATCGCCCACTTAAAAGTATCGAGAAACATCGGTTTTAAATATTCAGTGTGTTGTAGCTGGCCAATGGTGGTAGCTACGCATACCAAATTTTCACACGTTTCACAGCAATTTCTTACCTTCCTGATCATCCACTGAAGAAGTAGCCAACAGCTAAGTTTCCCGCCATTTTAGATAGTTTTAAACCGAGGTTGTCTGTATCAGGTGAGCTTCAGAAGGGTGAGAGGCGCGGGCCCTGAAAGGCGGGAAAGATGGTGTTCAAAAATTGAAAAGAAACGTGTTGGGACAAGTTATGGGCCATTCAGACCTCAGAACTGGCTAAAATGAAAGGAAATTTACAGCACAGGTCATTGTCCAGCACCACGGAACTGTACAACCACACACAGCAATCTCCTGGTTGGCCAGGATTCCATCAAGACCCCAGACCACTCCTACAGCTCGCCACTGTCCTTTTAAAAAGTAGCCAGCAAAAACAAACCACTTTACTCTGGTCGACTGTGGCAGTGAAACTTGATAGTACATTCATTAAACTTTGTTTGTGAGAAAAAATCAAACTTCCTGTCTTGGGCGATAAGAATGGTTTTCGTAGATCCAGTCACATTTTAGCATTACTTTGCCACAGTGCAACAGGAAGTTGTTGTAGTAAATTCTTTCCTGACAAATTGGGAGGAACACCGTTTCTAGGAGTGGTACAGTAAGCAATAACTTTTAACATTTTCAGGGCAAAAGGGGTCCACACTCCAAAGCACTCCTCTACCAAAGGAACAAAATCAGAACCAGTTTTCTCTGCATCTACCAAATGCTTCTCATCCTTGGCCACCTCTCCAGCTGAAGCAGCTACCCCAGCACATGAAGCAGAAGAGGAAATGAAAGCAGGCTGAATAGTGCTAATAGTGCTGTAAAAAACTGATTGCTTATGTAAACAGTGAAAAGGATTGTTGTCACTGATGTCATTGATTTACAATCTAATGTGCTGTACCACATTGACACATGAGTACTTTACATATGAAGTGTGTTGCTTCCACTAACAGGTGTATAATCATACAATACGGCTGAATAGGAAAATTTTTGCACAAAAATAAAGTGAATTACGGTAGCTATAATGTAGAACAATTGTGAAAACTAGTTAGCAGAATTAGTATAATCACTCCCAACATTGTTTCACAGTAGAATCTTACCAATCCCCTTTGCAGAAAGTTTAGAAGGAAAACATCACGTGTACTCATTAAACGATAATTATTTTTAGAGACGCTTAATGCACTTAGATGCCATAATGGCATTTCAGTGATTTCAAAGGCAAAAATATGAAGTGTGGCCAGTCGAAAAATCCCAATATAACACACTATGTATAACTCTTGATGACTTTATCACCCGCACAAATCGTAAGTAAATTTGGGGTGGCCGCACTATTTTTTTAGAGGGGGTTTAAGCTGAAACCATTGCAACCCGCTACTGGAATGACTTAAATCTCCTTCAAAACTCTGGCAATGGGCCTTATCCAAAAGGGTTTTGTTACTTTCACATCGTTGGATGCCCCCTACGTAAAAATACTTAACAACATTGCGTTAGAGGCGCTTTAATAAAATAATTATTAAGTACTGACTGAGACACGCTTTATCAAACCCGATCAAACTCGATACATAGAATCAAATGGGGGGAGGTGATAGCAGCCAGTGTTCTGTGACTAAGGGGTCTGCCAGAATAACGGAGGTAAGTAATGTATGCAGCAGTATGTATCACATCACCACCAAGATCACCACTGTTACTTTATGCCTTGTTGTAATGTTTGATGCTACAGTACCAGTATTAATGCTATGAACAGAACTCTTAACACAAACATGGTAACAATTTCCTTCAGTCCAGATATATTTCAACCTGCCTTGTTTAATTATAGTAGGGGCAGAGGCTTAGATTGTCCCATGCAGTTGCAGTTGTGTTGATGGTTTTGCAGCAGTGTTTGTAGTTGAAGTATTCTTAACTAGAAGAATAGCATAACTATGTAGCTAATGGATAATACTGTAGCCTCCTTCCCAGGGGTCTGAAACTAACATAATATCTTACAATTTCTGAAACAGTTTTTGTTATTTTCGCATCATTTGATGCACCCCTACTCAAGGGCAGATCCAGGAGCTAGCAAGGGGAGGAGCACAACAGGCTAAGTTGTAAGTGGTTGTGGAGAGCCAGATTCTCTGGTCCAGTGCTGCATTTTTGAAGTAGCAAATAATCACCTCTTAGTAGTGTCTCACTGGTGATTTTTGCCATTTTGGTCTTTTATTTTTAGAGGCGCTTAGTACTCTCACGGAGGGACTGGGTGAGAATCTCACAGTTAATTTAACTTTGGTTCATTTGGTTTCAGGTGAATTTGTAAATGTGCATATTTTCATGAGTTTCTTGGCCTGACAAAGTTTAGTAGCTATTTTAATCAGAAGTACATATGGCTGGCTCCTCCACAAGGTGAGGGGGGTGGGGCATTTGCCCCAAATGTTCCATCCTGGATCTGCCATTGCCTACATACAATTATGTAACAACACTACATTATAGGCACATCGATAAAGCACTGAGACACATCAAACTCAATACTGGGGATAAGTGACAGCAGCCAGTCTTGTGATGACTGAAGATGATGTGCGACTAATTGGTCTGTCAGGATAACAGAGGTATGTATGCGTTATGTATCACATCTAGGCACCGGCCTATTATGCCTGAAATTTTACCTATTATGCTTTTGAACATTGCTCAAAAATTAAGCCTATCATGCTCAAAATTATGCTTTCAAAATCAAGATTATGCTCTAGAAGTGACTGTTTTATTAGAGCATATCAGCCTTTCCTGACTGCTCTATTAGAGTAAGTGACTGCTCTATTAGAGTAAGTGACTGCTCTATTAGAGTAAGTGACTGCTCTATTAGAGTATCTCGATCTTATTTCTGCGAAGTGTGAATAACCAACAAAGAAACGGTTTAATAAGTTGTATTACATGTTTTTGATTATAAAATGCACTAATAATACTATTGGCTGTGAATATTTGCTTTCTTTCAGGTGCACGTATTGCGCATTTAATTAATTTTTCAAACATCGTCCCTATTATGCTGGCATTATGCTTGATGCTTTTGGCCACCTATTATGCTTTAAATTATGCCGGCATAATTGGCCGGTGCCTAATCACATCACCACTGTTACCTTCCATTATCCTTGAGTGTACTGTTTTAAAAATACTATGAACAGAATTATTAGCACAAGCATGGTGATAATTTACTTTAGGGATATTTCAACCTACTGTTGACCATCTTTTAATAGGGACCTTGTGTACGTTTGTTTCACTGGGGTGTCACACAAGCACTCACTATTGGATGATCTGCATCAAAGACAAAAGCCTTTGGCTTACAGCTTTTGACCTGACTTGAATGCACCTTCCTGAAATTTTGTCCGCTGCTTTAGGCTTAATTGTTAGGTTTTCATCCCTGGCCACATCCAATGTGACCATTTAGCAATTTTAAAAGTTAGTATAACTAGCTATAGTAAACCAAGAAAGCTGCTGTCTGGGCCATGTGAGCCAGCTAGATATAAATCTGTACAACTTCATTGTTACTGTAAGTGTTGAAACTATTTAGGTTTATTATATCCATTTACCAATACACACCAGTCCTGTGCTTCCAACAGTCTATGGGAATTTCTTAATACATGCTACCTATATAATAACCAGGGTATGTATCAAGCCCCTTCCTCTACAATACCACGTGAATGTGTAAAAATGTTGCACAAGTACTTAAAGTATTTCATGTGAACTGAATAGACCCTGTACAAAAAGTAGAGGAAGGGACTTGATACATATTTTGCTCTATTTAGTTTGTTGCTTGCAATGGTGTGATTCATGATTGGAAAGATGCTGCTGTTATGGAAAGGGGTAAAGGGGGCTAGTTGTGGCCAAAAAGCTAGTTGTAAATGACTTTTGGCTAGTTGCAAATGTTGATTGGGCTAGTTCTAAAATTAAGACAAAATAGCCAGGTTTACCACAGGAAAGTATACTTACGTACTTTACCTCTTAACTATTTTACAATTTACCACAGGGATTTGACTAAAAGTCTAAAGATGCATCTTGAGATAGCCATTTTCAAAAATTTTCTATTTCATGGTCTACTGAAATTACCTTACTAGTTTTAATTTCTTTCTTACAGTTCACTATAAACTGAAAATCAATGCATTCATCAAATCAATGCTTTCATGCACATAGCTAATTATATATGCAGTTATTTTGTCCCTTCAGCTTGCTAATTATTTCCAGATCTCAATCATTCTCTAAAATCATTTCCAGGTTCAATCTTGGCACACGTTTTAAAATTTTCCTTGGGGTGTATGCCCAGACCCCTAGAAATCCCTCTTTACTGCCACTTTGTCTCATGACTCACATCAACAGTAACAGTAGGCATCAATGATTACAATGCAATCATTGTTGTATGATCTATTACTTTCAACAGGTAGTATGACTACGGTTTAATAAAATATTTTTGTTAGTGCTTTGTAGTGCACATGACTTTGTCCTACCCCCTGACCTACAGCTGTGAAAGATACATCATTGAAATCACAGTGAAATTGTTACAGAGCTTTGAAACTTTTTAAGTTTTTCTATCTCGTAAGTTTTAATATTTATTTATAGGTAACTGTGAGTTTTAACACTTCTTCCCATCTCCCACTGTAGTGATATTTTGTAGTCTTGACTGTTCACTATGAGTTTGACCACAATCACAAATTGAGATTGACTTAGTAAGTGAGGTGTGATGCCCCTAGTGTTTTGTTTTATAAGCCTAGCACTACAATTAAACAGGTGATTCTGAAGTCACAGTCTAACCCCCTCCAACATACTCCAAATAACCCACACCCTGTTTGCCCATTGTAATCTATAACATCTGGGTTTTGCACCACTAGCAATTGTAGCATGCTATCTGTCATTGTTACCAAACAACCAACAACATACTTAGTAACCATAGATACAAGACAATAACCATACGTAAGTCCAGGAGCACTACCACCTGAAAACTTACATTCATAAGTGAATAGAATATAATGAAAGACTAAATACAACAATGGAGAGTGAGGGCTAGCAACAAAAAATCAAAACATAAAAATTTTGAACCATCCAGCCCCAAGATGATTCAGGGAAAACCCAATGGGTTTTACCCACATACGCATGTTACGCACATCAGTAATGTCATCAGTAATGACTGAGTTTCTTTCTGTAGCTATGTATGTGTTCACTTCTTCATTTTGATGACAGTAGTGACTTTCCATGTAGAATTCTGCGTTCTCCTAACACAAATGTCATTTTGCAAAGTTTTTTTTAGACATACTCTGTAAATTGAAATACAATAGTAAGTATTTTGTTTGTTCTTGCTAATGCAGGTAGCAATGATGTCATCATCTAATTGTGGGTCAGTCGTGACTACTCGCACAGCAGGTGAAATTGGCCGGTATCTCCTCATATTGTACATAGAACCCTATCATCAAGAGTGACTTTTTTTTGCTGAAGAGCTGCAGCATTTGCAATAATGTGAAGCTAGACTGTGGTACCTCGTTAAATAACTTTTTGTTCCAATTTTTATGTACATGCTGTAACTGATCATGTTATTGTTGTTTAAATATCACATCTTTTTATTTACAAATAACTAACCCTTTGTTATCACGTCTTTATAGTAGATCCGATATTACCGTAACTTCTTTCTGTAACAGAACATGTATGTTACCTCTATTACATTCAGATGGTAGCCCTAATAATTTATGAATGGAATGTGGCTTATTCGTAGTAATGCTTGACCCGCTAAAACACCCTGAAGCTTTTATTTCAAATGTCCTATGTGGTCCGACAATTTCACTGCTTTATATGTACTAGGAAACACACCATTTGGTCTCCTTTTCTGAATTTGGAACCAAATCATTATGTCTTTATTTATTTATTATACTGGATAGTCAGTAATTATTTATGCATCCAGTGGGGGGAGGAGGAATGCATAATCAATATAGACACTAACAATAATGTTCATGTAAGTTTAGACAGTTCAAAAGTGTAATTATCTACAACTCAGACTCTATTTAGGCTGTTTTGGGTGGGTAATAAATGTGTTCAGTGTAGGGAGTAACGCGTTACTTAATATTATTACTTTAGTGGTAACTAACTAATATAACGAAATACGCTATGAAAACAGGTAATATAACTCAAGTTAGTTTACTTACAAAATTTAATGCGTTACCTAAGTAATATAGTTACTGTAACAAATCTAATATTACTTAATATTATTACTACAAGTAACGAAGTTACTAATCTCGTTAGTAATCCACTGAGTAACGCCTAGCCACAACGAAGTAATGAAGCCTACTGAATGAAGCTTATTCACCAGCTTCTTACTTATAATCAAGATTTGCACATTGTCCAACAATGCAATCATGTCACGTGATAAGGTGGTAGTTTCACACGTTACAGCTTAAGGCTGTGGGCACAAAGTAATATAATATGTAATATTATTATAGATACTTTATTTTATGGGTAATATGTAACTGTAACTAAATAGTTCAGTTGCATGTAATATGTAACTAGTTACTTTTAAAAAGTAACTTGCCCAACACTGGAGGGTGTTAGAGCTGAGGTTGGAGCTCTGATGTTGGGAGCTGAAAGAAGTATTATACTCTGAATTTATTTGAAACACTTTAGGAAATGGTAACCGAGTTATAAGAAAGGTCAGATTGTTCCATGCATGCATGGTAGCTACCAAGGGGGTGGATTGTTTTGTCCTAAACTATTAGGACAGTTAGCTAGCTAGCTGCTCGTATGTGACAGCTGGTATGAGCAAGTATAGCACAAAGAACTTCTAGTTTCCTAGCGATTATGTAGTGAAGTGTATTTAACAGTAGTTTAGCTTAGTTAGATTGTTCTAGAGTGAATATCTTTGAACATATCCTATTTAAAGATAGGGTCCGCAACGCGAAAAATCGATATCCTCCAATCAGCTACCTAACTATTGTCATGTGTTAGGCTAAGTGTAACTTGAGTAACACCAGCGTGGCAACCAAGTTTGTCACTTCCTTCTGGTAGAAAACGATACAAATGTCTTAAAATCGCGTGATTTTTCGTTGCAGCAGTTTGTAGGGTTCTTCGTATGCCACAATATTCACAGTCAACATTGTTCAAGTAGTCTATCATCAGCTCAAAGTATTGGTGGTTTGATTTTATTGGTCAGTTTCCGGTGGCAGCACGATCTGTGCAGCTTTTTGGCGACAGACAAAATGTTTCTTGCTCTGGAGCACAGGACAAGCAGAGCAGCAACTGCGCCGTGGGTCAGCAATGACCAGTACTAGGTAAAGTACCTGTATGCGGAGTATGGTTATAATTGAAGCTTGTTAGCCATCTGGCTGAGCCATCTATACGCCGAAATTCGGCCAAAATTACGCGATTTTTGCAAACAAATACCAGAATGGTTGATACATCAGTGAGACAGTCTCCAACAGCAAGGGTACGAAGCTTATAAACACCTAACAATACGGCTATCTCGCCCAGTAAACGCATAGAGCAATCCAATGCACTCACGTGATCGATATTCAAATCTCGGAAAATACAACCATGATCAATTCCAATGACCTTAAAATCACTTGGAATCAAATGGCAATCAGTTTGTGTGCATTAGGTCCAGCATCTCGATTAGCCCAGCAGTCTCAGACTCTCCCTATGATGCCATCACAGCATAAAACACACCTGCACTGGCCCAGACCACGCCTGAGTGAACAAATAACACAAATATTTTTTCCAAATTAGCACACTGCATGGTTCCTATTCAGAAATGAAAGCGATTTCATGGGTATTCCGCGATTTGAATTTCGATCACGTGAGTGCCTATTTCATGCATTGGATTGCTCTATGCGTTTACTGGGCGAGATAGCCGTATTGTTAGGTGTTTATAAGCTTCGTACCCTTGCTGTTGGAGACTATCTCACTGATGTATCAACCATTCTGGTATTTGTTTGCAAAAATCGCGTAATTTTGGCCGAACTTCGGCATATAGATGGCTCAGCCAGATGGCTCAGCCAGATGGCTCAGCCAGATGGCTAACAAGCTTCAATTATAACCATACTCCGCATACAGGTACTTGACCTAGTACTGGTCATTGCTGACCCACTGCGCAGTTGCTAATCTGCTTGTCCTGTGCTCCAGAGCAAGAAACATTTTGTCTGTCGCCAAAAAGCTGCACAGATCATGCTGCTACCGGAAACTGACCAATAAAATCAAACCACCAATACTTTGAGTTGATGATAGACTACTTGAACAATGTTGAGTGTGAATATTGTGGCATACGAAGAACCCTACGAACTGCTGCAACGAAAAATCACGTGATTTTAAGACATTTGTATCGTTCTCTACCAGAAGAAAGTGACAAACTTGGCTGCCACGCTAGTGTTATTCAAGTTACACTTAGCCTAACACATGACAATGGTTCAGTAGTTGATTGGAGGATGTCGATTTTTCGCGTTGCGGACCCTATTAAAGATCGCCCCGAGGATCGGTGCCATCGTGATAGCATTCTCTACGAGGTGAGGTATATATATTCAAACGTTATAGAGGCTATAAACAATAACAAAATATTCAAAATGTGATTTTCGCTTATTCCGTTATTCTGCTATTGTGTTAATCCACTATTCCGTGTTCCGCGGAATACAGGCTCCCTTTTACTTTTGTCAAATTTTTCCTGTTGTAAATTTGCAGTTAATATTGTGTCAGAAATTGTAGTACAGTATTATCCATTAGCTACGTAGTTATGCTCACAGGCAATTCTAAGGGGAAGGGGGGGCATTCTATAGGTCTAGTTCAACTACCAACACCACTGCAAAACCATCAACACCACTGCAACTGCATGGGACTATCTAAGCCTCTGCCCCTCTACTATAATTGACCAAGGCAAGTAAAAATATATCTGGACTGAAGGAAATTATCACCATGTCTATGTTAAGAATTCTGTTCATAGCATTGTAGCATAAAACATTACAACCAGGCAAACAGTGGCAATCTTGGTGGTGATGTGATACATACTGATGCATACATAACTCACCTCTGTTATCCTGGCAGACCCCTTAGTAGCACGTCATCACAGGCCACTGGCTGCTGTCACCTCTCCCCAGAATCGAGGTTTGATAAAGCGTGTCAGTGTGCTTAATAATTATTTTGTAACAGCGCCTATAGTAGTCTCGTGCCCAGACCGCTTTTTTTCTTTTTGTGTGGGGACGGAGAAAAAAGGGTCTGGTGGATCTCCAATACATTTTTTGTGCAGCCGGATCTACAACTTTTGGGGATCGTTGATTAGTGGTGATGAATAGCAAAGGCTTGTTAACGAAGCAACAATAGGAAACACGGCGCGCGTTTGCTTGGCAAGGCTGCATCCTTGTGTACGCGCGCCGTGTTTCCTATTGTCGCTTCGTTAACAAGCCTTTGCTATTCATCACCACTAATCAACGATCCCCAAAAGTTGTAGATCCCGCTGCACAAAAATGTATTGGAGATCCACCAGACCCTTTTTTCCGCCCCCACACAAAAAGAAAAAAAGCGGTCTGGGCACGAGACTACGCCTATAGTGCAGTGTTGTTACGTAATTTTACGTAGGGGCATCAAACGATGTGAAAGTAACGAAACCATTATCCAAAACTACGAAAAGCCATACAAGTACCGTATATTATCCGTTTTACGAACGCTATACTTTCGTTTCATTACTGTGTCGCATCCGTGATATTTTAACTGGGGGTGTAGTTTGTACAGGAGCCTGATTATGATTATGATTATTATTATATTATTATATTTATTATATTTATTACTGTGCAGCAATCAAAAGATTATAACGCACAGGTGTGATCATAAAAGTTACTTAAGTTATTACAAAACTCATTAGGGGTAGAGGAATTAATTACATCAGCAGGGAGTTGGTTCCATAATTTGATGGTTGATGGGAAAAAGGAAAATTTGTATGCATCAATTAGAGTCATTGGTTGGTGATAGTAGCCACTCCTTAAACTTGAAAGTTTAGGGGTAAGATCATCTGTAGGCACAATCAAATATCCGTTAATTATTTTGTAAAAAGTACTTAATTTAGCTTGGGTTCTTCTTGCCTGTAACAATGGTAGATTAAGAGAAGACAACATGTTAGTAACACTTGAATATCTTGAAAAGTCATTAAAGCAAAATCTAGCAGCAGTTCTCTTGATTGATTCTAGCTTGTTTATATTCAACAAGGTGTGGGGATCCCAAGCAGACGCAGCATATTCAATGATTGGACGAATCATAATCTTGAAACAATTACATTTAATGTGAATAGGACATTCGCGTAAGTTACGATACAAAAAGTTGTTTACTTGTTTGGCCTTGTTGTTAATCTTTTGGACATGCTCATTCCATAAAAGGTTGCTTGAAATTGTTACGCCAAGGTATTTGGTATGAGCAACTTGGGCAATAGGTACAGCTTCAATGCAGTAATTAAAGACAATGGGGTTTTTCTTATTGGTAACTCTCAAGAATTCACATTTGCTGGGATTAAAGTACCGGTAAAGGCACAGCCTGTATACCAGATATGCACACAATAGTACAATTAATCATTATACAAAAGTAAATCTCGAGTCAAATAAGTGATTATGTAATAAGGATTTAAAATTATTTACAGAACTTACGCTAACTACAACTGCAGGCAAAGCGTTCCAATAATTAACATATTAAAAAAAATAATTATTTTGATCGACAGTTTAATCTTGAGTGACATTTGAAAAGCTTAACCTATGGGAGAATTTTAAGTTCAGCCTGTAAGAGTAGCCCTAACTATACGAGACACAAGCATGTTGTTTATTCTTTAAAATAATTATGGCATTCTAAGATGGCAAAATCCAGGAATGATGCCTCAAAGCAGGTTTATTTCACCGCATGCGCTAATTAGAGACTTTCATAGATTTGTTTAATGTACTATAAAATGGCAGTTTGCCAATAGCAGAGGCAATAAAAAAGCACATAGGCTAATTGAAACAATACTGAATGCTAGGTTGAACGCAATAACATGTCCTTTGTGCCAACTCCATTTAGCACACGTTATTAAAAACCCAACTTCTAATCTTTATTCCTGTGTTTTGCCATCTTAGACCGCAGTATTTTCAATGGCAAAACTACATACTTATGTCTCACAAAGCTAGAGCTACTCTTATATGTTCAACTCACCATTCTCCAATACGCTCCTGTTGAAACTACATTCCCAGCTAAAATATCACGGTTTGAAACGCGGAAATGAAACGAAAGTACAGGGGCGGATCTAGGATTTCAGAAGGGGGGTGCTAACATGAACATTTATATAATATGTAGCAAGATAGTTGATACAACTAGTGTGAGAAATACACTCAGCATGCAGAGCATGCTCTATCTAGGGAGTCTGGGGGCATGCCCCAACAGGAAAATTATGCAAATTTTGCCTATTGAGGTTGAATTTGGTAGTAATTTTGAGTGAAAAATGATGTCACTTTGTTTATGTGATACCATTATTCCCCTACAGCTTGTCAATATAACTAAAGGGCACAGCCATGTAGCTAAAATTCAATTTTAGACTAACATCTTAAAGAACTAGTAGTGGAAACATGGGTATCAGCTGCACATGATCAAATTTAGTGTTTTGAAGTATAGCATTATTTACAGTCTCATGGCTCAAACTACACTATATAGCTGTCCAAACAGTAGAGAGGGTAAGTGGGAGTGGAGAGAGCAAGTAGACTGACTCACCAGTGTATGGAGTGCATGTGCACTCAGCTGTATATAATTCTCCAGCTAGGGGGATCTAGATCTGGTAGCATATATACTCCCAGACCCCCTGGAAATTTTTGTAAAATGGCTATCACAAGATTGAATCAAGAAGCTATTTTTAACCAAATCTGGGTACAAGATAAATGAATTCAGGTGGAAGTAATTTTAATTTGAATGAGTTCAGTTGGAAGTAATTTTAATTAAAAATCAGAACTATACACTGTTTCTTGTTATTGGATTTTACTTAAATGTACAATAGTGGCTTGTCAAAGAGAATAAAGAGTGTATAGTTAATTGAATGTAAGGTCAAGAAGAACATTTAAAACACAGGATTGGATCTATATACTTCATATGTAGCCACTGTTCTGCAGTGCAGGTTGCTATTTCAATCTAACTCTTAAAATGATGGATCCATCCATCATTATGATTGTTTTACAACTATATAGTCTACAAATGCAACTAGTTTTTGGCCACAACTAACCCCTTTTTAGCACGCAATGATCATGATAACATAAACGCTGCAGTATCATTTAAGCTTAAAGTTGAGCTTCAAGGGATTTGATAGTGCAAACTCCAAAGCTGCTAGATTTATACAAATGTAGTATGGGATTTGATCAAGCAAGGGAAACAAAAACGAACAGTTCTCAGATGTTGCAGCCTTGTGAACTTTATAAAAGCTAATAAATTCACTATTATATAAGACTAACGTTTTACTTGCAAGAGAAGCATTTCAACTCAAGAATCAAGTTTGTAGCAGAGCCTAAAAAAACTTATTATTTGACAGAAAAGGTTATTTTCAGAATAGATTTTCAATTAATGATGTTTTATACAATTTATAGTACATTAAAGGTATAAATCTTTAACCTGAAGTGATTGGTATATGGCAGGATGTTTGGTACATTGGTGAGGGTAGCAGTACACAGGTCTAGAAGAATAGATTTAATTTCAGCTTACACTCTGGTAACTTCTTGAAATTATGGTTTTAATGTTGGGTGTTCTATTAGAGTAGTTGACTGTTCTATTAGAGTATTTCGGATTTAGCAACTTCTAAGGTAAGACTTACTCCAAAAGTATAATTTTGAACCCCTCATAGTAATTCTTGGATAAGATTAGCTATTCCCCTTGCTCTTTCCATCTTTTCATTGCCCATACATGTGTATGAAATGCAACTGCACCTGTACTACAGCTTCTAGAAGCTTCCTAGCTTGCTCATGGTAAAATTTTGGAGGGGGGTGCTTCAGCGCCCCAAGCACCTCCCTATATCCGCCCTTGAAGTATATATAGCATTCATAAAACGGATAGTACAAGACACTTATATGGCTTCACGTAGTTTTGGATAAGATCCATTAAAATTTAACATCTCCAAAATTAATATAGGCAGCTTCATTTTGGCCCAGTGCACCATCATGACTTCAATTATCTTAATGGAATTCCGATTGACACAGTTACATCCCACAATGACCTCAAAATTCTCTTTGATGACAACCTTAAGTTACATGATCGTACCACAAAAGTTACAACCAATGCTAATCAAATACTTGGCATGATCAAGAAATCCTTTGGATATCTTGAATTAGTATTTCCTTTGGATATCTTGACTTTGATATGTTGTCTAAGTTGTTTACCACACTAGTTCGACCCATCTTGAAATACAACAATGCCATTTTGGGACTATTATTTACCCTTGAATGGACTTGATTAGAAAAAGGTTGAAAGGATATAGTGCACCAAGCCATAAATTTCCAAAAATTCTAGTAACCATAAATTTATAACAAATCACTTTACAATATAGCAAAAATAGAAAAATGTTCAGTAGAGTTAGGCAAACCTTTTTTGAATTCACTTTATTTGGACAATTTCATACGTGTTGCTATGTTTTAAACAATGAAATTGCACATTGTTGCTCTAATTGATGCATCATTTGTTACTGTTCTATGTGTTTCACCCTATATTTCTTATTTTTTTACTCAAATATACCATCAGTAAGGTAAGTTATACAATGCGCCAAGGAAAAATATTTAAAAAAAATTAAAACTGTAACTTCTTACCACCTCACACACTTTTTGTGTTGCATTTTATGAACTGCTGAATACAATTTAGGCAGATTATGACATATTTTAAATTGATTTACAAAATATTAAAGTGAAAATTTCTACACATCTGCAAAGATTGAGCAATATTTACCCAACCAAATAAGCTATGCTAAAATGGCTCTATAACTTGTATAAATATAATATATGTTCTATTCTGTGAAAAGAATTTGGATTCCTGCAAGTATGCAGTAGTCGATGCATTTAAAAGTTTTTCAGTTATTTGCTTGTATAACTCATTCTAAAGCAGCAATCAAGAAATTACTCTGTAACTTTTTCACAGTACCATAGGTGAACACATCAAATGTAAACTGTCACTGACTTGGAAAAATCAGGATTTATGAAGTGATAGGTCTGTAAAAGAAATGCTAATTTGAAACAACCTGAAAATTGGCTCAAATTGTATATAGGTGCCTAATTGTGTATAACTGTTACAAATTTTATGGTAATAGCACCTTCCATTACAGAGTTACAGGATTTTGAAAATTGTGGCTAAATTTTAGAAGTTTATGCCTTGGTGAACTATACAATGTAGAACTTCCATCATTGCATGACAAATCCTATGCTGAGAGGCTTTCACTACTATCCTTACCATCACTGTTGTTTAGACACCAGAGGGGTTATCTAATTTTTCTTTTCAAGATTCTTAACGACTACTTTAGATGTGACTTTACTAATCTACGCACCTACTCAACTACTATTACAAGGGGGCACCAGTTTAAATTGCTTAGGTAAAATTAGAGATTATTATGCAGATCAAATTACTTTATGAATAGAGTGATTAATGATTAGAAATTTGTAACACTTTTCCTACCACTGTTGTAGAAAATACTTCAAATAACACTTTTAAATCACAATTATTTATATACTAGATTTTTAAATTTAGTTTTGTATGATGTTAATGCATTGATCAGGTATACAAGCTTTGCCTTAATTAACCTGTATTTAATCATAATCATAATCAAATCAATGTTAATTTATCTTAATTTACCTTCCCTGACAACCAGAAGAATCAGAGTGAAGTTTGAAATGATGCATAAAATAAATGATAATCTTGTTAGTGTATCACATGATCACCTGATCCATATCCCACCCTTCCTGAGAACAGGCTACTTCAACAAACTGGACACTAACTTTATTGACAGTTTTAAATTTTCTTTTTTCCATGGAACTCAATCTTCCTTATAAAGTTAACTCCCCACACAATCAATTTTGTACCCTCTAGATAATTATCATAATCACACCTGTGCATTATAATCACTTTGGAATCCTGCAACATTACAAGTATATATGTACAAGATGATAGAGCCTGGCTGATGTGACCATTCATGGACAAAAGTGAATATTGTATAGAACAGTTTATTTCCCTACCAAACGCAGGAGCAGATAAAGGAACTGGCAAGGGGAGGGGCATAAACAGGCTAAGTTGTAGGTGGTTGGGATGAGCCAGATTTGTCTCACTGTTGAATTTTGCCATTTTAACCTTTGCAAATGGCTGTAAACCTGTTTAAAAGCTATTAATGCATTTAAAAGCAAAAACATGATAATTATTTTTAGAGGCACTTAGTGCCCATGAAGGTGCTAGGTGACAATTTTAGCTAGCTTGACTGGTTTTAGGTGAATTTATAATTATAAATAGTGCATAATGTTTTCATGAGTTATAAACAGATTTTGGCCTGACATAAAGTTTAGCATTTGTGACTGCGCTTGCAACAATAGGCCATGTGGGCACAAACTACACCCTGTCACACAACACTTTATATCTCAGTATTGGAACAGAATATCTGCATTCTGTAACTTGAATCATAAAGCCAATTAATTGCTTACCAAACGCTGAAAATTACATTGGAATAGCATAATGCTTTAAAAAGTTATGAGAGGTGAAAGCTTGAAAAGTAGGCAAAAATTGTGTCCCCACATGCCCTATTATCACAGGCCCAGTCACATTTATCAAAAGTAGTAGCTAGCTATAGCCACTCCTCAAGGGTGGGGATATTTGCCCCAAATGCCCCATCCTGGATCCACCATTGAAGCGATAATATGAACTGCCGGGGAGACATCTACAAGTAAAACTGTACAACAAATTTTAATAGTATTACCTTTACTTTGCTCACAATTATCTGTTAGAGAATCAGTGCTAGTTAGCCATTTTGTGGTATGATGCAATAAAATACAAGTCAGGGGCAGATACAGGGCGTCAAAGGGGGCTCTTGACCCTCCTCCAAAAATTTTTAGTATACCAAGATCGAGATACTCTAATAGAGCAGTCACTGTACTAAAACAGTCACAGTATTGGGACAGTGTGTAGTGAGCTATTAAGGATTTTTATGTACTATAAATGCGTGGTTGGTGAGGTGGGCAGCTATTGTCAGCTGGCTGTGACCTTTTTTTTAGTCTCACCTTTTCAAACCAGAGACAATGTAGTGCTTCGGTTAGTTTTTTACTCCCCCTTTCCATAAGTCTGAATCCGCCCTTGCAAGTTATTACATTATGAACATATCATTGACACTTTGTATGGCTTGACAAACTGTACCTTTAAGAGTAAGAGTACATTGGATTCTCTGCTAACAGACTTTTGCATGACACGTGAAGGTGTGTAGTTAAAGAAGAAGCAATGACACTCTATTTATCTACCTCGAAGGTTTTTCTGATAGTACATTTGCTTTGTAGCTTTTAAATAAAATGTTCAACTGCCGAGTTATAATTTGGCTTATGTTAATTTATGTTTTTGTTTGTTTTAGGTTAATTTATGTCTGTGTAGATTATTTATAGGTGTATATAATATATCAAGTGAACTCTCTATATCACCACACAATAATAATACTATTATCAAATTCTTCACAATTTATATTTTCACAGCATTTCAACAAAGAGCTGTTGGTCCATCTTATGTGTGTGAAAACAAAAGTTTCTTTCTTCAATGCATTGTTGGGTTTCTGTTTGATGACGGACAATTTGCTGTAGTAGATGCAGTTTGGAAAAGAGATGGAGAGATTATTGATGATACAACTCCTGGTATTATTCTTATTCGAAATTTCATGTCACCACCAAAAGTAGTTGGTGTTAAAATAAAACATTTTAATGGTCCACATAAATACACCTGCACAGTGAACAGTGCTACTCAATATGTTGACTCTTCAGTGTATGTAAGGAGAAAAAGTATGTTTTAATGTTTATTTATTTGTTTGTTATTTGGTGTGATTCTAGCAAACATAGTACTTTACTACAATAACCTATGTAATTAATAATCAATTTAGTTTTGTTGCTTTACTTTCATCAGTAAAAACAGTGTGTATGTCCATATCATACAGTATGGTCAGGTGTGAATAAAGGAGGCCAGGGAAACAGTGCCCCCTTCAGAATTTTTATAGTGTTGTTCATTGAACATAAGCACCTTAACATAATAAATCAAATAATTTAAATGTAGTTCATGATTATATATAATAATCTAATCAAAAACAGCCAAACTGTAAAAAAAGGTGCGGCCCCCATAAAGGCCATGGTGAAAAAAGATGTGAAATCCAAGGTGGCGGCCAAGAAATGGCTGTGATGGTAGGTTAATGGTTACATTTTAATAACAACAATTCAGGTGAATTTGGTGCCAAGACCAAGTGGCACAAAATTCACCTGAATTGCCGTTATTAAAATGTAACCATTAACCTACCATCACAGCCATTTCTTGGCCGCCACCTTGGATTTCACATCTTTTTTCACCATGGCCGTTATGGGGGCCGCACCTTTTTTTACAGCTTGGCTGTTTTTGATTAGATATCACTTCTTTTTGTATTTGTATACTGCAAAGCCGGCCTATGGCTGGCTTTGGGGCTTTTTTAACACATGTGCTTTTTTCTTTACCACAGGAAGAAGAAAAGAACTTAAAGAAGAATTTTAGTACTTCAATTATTTTTGATTTTATTAGTAATTATACAAATTATATACATATATTTATTACATGCTCATTATTCCCCACAGGATGGTTTCTTTGTAGCTGAACTCTCTACAGGTGATTTGTTTGCAGCTAAACTCTCTACATGGTGGTGTCTTTATAGCCGAACTCTCTACATGATGGTTTCTTTGTAGCTGAACTCTCTATAAGGTGACTTCGTCTAGCTGAACTCTCTACAGGGTGATTTTTTTGTAGCTGAACTCTCTGCAGGGTGATTTGTTTGCAGCTGAACTCTCTATATGATGGTTTCTTTGTAGCTGAACTCTCTACAAGGTGACTTCGTCCAGCTGATCTCTCCACGGGGTGATTTGTTTCTAGCTGAACTCTCTACAGGTGAATTGTTTGCAGCTAAACTCTCTACATGGTGGTTTCTTTGTAGCTGAACTCTCTACAAGGTAACTTCTTCTCTACAGGGTGATTTGTTGTAGTTGAATTCTCTACAAGGTGGTTTGTATGAGGCTGAACTCTCTACATGGCGGTTTCTTTGTAGCTGAACTCTCTACAGAGTGATTTGTTTGCAGCTGAACTCTCTACATGATGGTTTCTTTGTAGCTGAACTCTCTATAAGGTGACTTCGTCTAGCTGAACTCTCTACAGGGTGATTTTTTTGTAGCTGAACTCTCTGCAGGGTGATTTGTTTGCAGCTGAACTCTCTATATGATGGTTTCTTTGTAGCTGAACTCTCTACAAGGTGACTTCGTCCAGCTGATCTCTCCACGGGGTGATTTGTTTCTAGCTGAACTCTCTACAGGTGAATTGTTTGCAGCTAAACTCTCTACATGGTGGTTTCTTTGTAGCTGAACTCTCTACAAGGTAACTTCTTCTCTACAGGGTGATTTGTTGTAGTTGAATTCTCTACAAGGTGGTTTGTATGAGGCTGAACTCTCTACATGGCGGTTTCTTTGTAGCTGAACTCTCTACAGAGTGATTTGTTTGCAGCTGAACTCTCTACATGATGGTTTCTTTGTAACTGAACACTCTACAAGGTGACTTCTTCTAGCTGATCTTTCTACTGGGTGAATTGTTGTAGCTGAACTATCTACAAGGTAACTTCTTCTAGCTGATCTCTATACAGGGTGATTTGTTTGTAGTTGAATTCTGTACAGGTGGTTTCTTTGTAGCTGAACTCTGTACATGATGGTTTCTTTGTAGCTAAACTCTTTACAAGGTGACTTCTTCTAGCTGAACTCTCTACGGGGTAATTTCTTTGTAGCTGAACTCTCTATATGATGGTTTCTTTGTAAAAGAACTCTCTACAAGGTAACTTCTTCTAGCTGATCTTTCTAGTGGGTGATTTGTTTGCAGCTGAACTCTCTACATGGTGGTTTCTTTGTTGCTGAACTCTCTACAAGGTGAATTCTTCTACCTGATCTCTCTACAGGGTGATTTGTTTGTAACTGAACTCTGTACAAGTGCGTTTTTGTGGGTGATCTCACTGCAGGTTGATTTGTTTGTAGCTGAACCCACTAAAGGGTGATTTTGCTTGTAGCTGAACTCATTGCATTGTATCTAGTTTCTAGCTGATCTCTCTACAGGGTGATTTGTTTGTAGCTGATCTCTCTACAAGTTGATTTGTGTGTAGCTGATCTCTCTGCAGGTTGATTAATTTGCAGCCGATCTCTCTACAAGGTAATTTATTTATAGCTGAACTGTCTATAAAGTGATTTATTTGTAGCTGATCTCTCTGCAGGTTGATTTGTTTTAGCTGAACTCCCTACAGGGTGATTTACTTGTAGCTGAACTCCTTACATTGTGTGTAGTTTCTAGCTGATCTCTCTACATGGTGATTTGTTTGTAGCTGATCTCTCTACAAGTTGATTTGTGTGTAGCTGATCTTTCTACTGGTTGATTTGTTTGTAGCCGATCTCTCTACAGGGTAATGTGTTTGTAGCTGAACTCTGTACAAGGTGCTTTTTTGTAGGTGATCTCACTGCAGGTTGATTTGTTTGTAGCTGAACTCACTAAAGGGTGATTTGCTTGTAGCTGAACTCCTTACATTGTGTCCAGTTTCTAGCTGATCTCTCTACAGAGTGATTTGTTTGTAGCTGAACTCTCTATAAGGTGATTTATTTGTAGCTGAACTCCTTACATTGTGTGTAGTTTCTAGCTGATCTCTCTACAGGGTGATTTGTTTGTAATTGATCTCTCTACAAGTTGATTTGTGTGTAGCTGATCTCTCTGCAGATTGATTTGTTTGTAGCCAATCTCTCTATTAGGTAATTTGTTTGTAGCTGAACTCTCTATAAGGTGATTTGTTTGTAGTTGATCTCTCTGCAGGTTGATTTGTTTTAGCTGAACTCTCTACAGGCTGATTTGTTTGTAGCCGATCTCTCTACAGGGTGATTTTTGTAGTTGACCTCTCTTCAGGGTGATTTGTTTCTAACTGATCTCTCTACAGGTTGATTTGTTTGTAGATGAAATCTCTACAGGGTAATTTGCTTGTAGCTGAACTCCTTACTTTGTGTCTAGTTTGTAGCTGATCTCTCTACAGGGTGATTTGTTTGTAGCTGAACTCCTTACATTGTGTGTAGTTTCTAGCTGATCTCTCTACAGGGTGATTTGTTTGTAGCTGATCTCTCTACAAGTTGATTTGTGTGTATATAGCTGATCTCTCTGCAGGTTGATTTGTTTGTAGCCGATCTCTCTACAGGTAATCTGTTTGTAGCTGAACTCTCTATAAGGTGATTTGTTTGTAGCTGATCTCTCTGCAGGTTGATTTGTTTTAGCTGAACTCTCTACAGGGTGATTGCTTGTAGCTGAACTCCTTACATTGTGTCTAGTTTCTAGCTGATGTCTCTACAGGGTGATTTTTTGTAGCTGAACTCTCTTCAGAGTGGTTTGTTTCTAGCTGATCTCTCTACAGGTAGATTTGTGTGTAGCTGATCTCTCTGCAGGTTGATTTGTTTGTAGCCGATCTCTCTACAGGGCAATTTGTTTGTAGCTGATCTCTATACAGGGTGATTTTTTTGTAGCTGACCTCTCTTCAGGGTGATTTGTTTCTAGCTGATCTCTCTACAGGGTGATTATTTGTAGCTGACCTCTCTTCAGGGTGATTTGTTTCTAGCTGATTGCTATACAGGTTGATTTGTTTGTAGATGAAATCTCTACAGGGTAATTTGCTTGTAGCTGAACTCCTTACTTTGTGTCTAGTTTGTAGCTGATCTCTCTACAGGGTGATTTGTTTGTAGCTGAGCTCCTTACATTGTGCGTAGTTTCTAGCTGATCTCTCTACAGGGTGATTTGTTTGTAGCTGATCTCTCTACAAGTTGATTTGTGTGTATATAGCTGATCTCTCTGCAGGTTGATTTGTTTGTAGCCGATCTCTCTACAGGTAATCTGTTTGTAGCTGAACTCTCTATAAGGTGATTTGTTTGTAGCTGATCTCTCTGCAGGTTGATTTGTTTTAGCTGAACTCTCTACAGGGTGATTGCTTGTAGCTGAACTCCTTACATTGTGTCTAGTTTCTAGCTGATGTCTCTACAGGGTGATTTTTTGTAGCTGAACTCTCTTCAGAGTGGTTTGTTTCTAGCTGATCTCTCTACAGGTAGATTTGTGTTGATTTGTTCATTGCTGATCGCTCTAAAGGTAATTGATTTGTTGCAGTTGAACACCCTGCAAAGTGATTTGTTTGTAGCTGATCACTCTAAAGGGTAATTTGTTTGTAGCTGAACTCTCTCCACAGTGACTTGTGTGTAGCAGAATTCTGTGTAACTGAATGCTCTAGAGAGTGACTTAATTGTAGCTGAATTCTCTACACAGTGCATGACTTGTTTATAGCTGAACTTTCTTCAGTGTGACTTGTAATGTTCTGAATCTCTATAGTGGTATATTTGCTTAACTCTCCACATGGTGACTGTCTTCTTGCTGAACTGTCTATAAGATTAACTGTTTGCAGCTGAACTCCCTACAGAATAACTTGTGATGTAATAAAATTCTATAATGGAGTAAATAAATTAGTCGAATGCTCTATTAGGGTGACTGTTCTATTAGAATATCTCGATCTCGCATTTGCTACACGGAGTTGGGTTTCGAATCATAACTCAGTGGTTTGTAATCCGATTCTTCTGTACTACTGCAAGGACTTTCTATGAAGATTATTCCAGCTATACACCCATTTTCAGCTCATTGCTCTAAGCGGTTTGCCTAGTAGGCGTGAAAATTAATACTTTTTTATTCATAAAAATCTATCGCGTAATTGTGACACAGGTTGGGTTTTGTGTCATATCTCCGTGGTCTTTATCTCGATTCCTTTCAAACCACCAAAAGGCACTCCTACGATGGTTACTCCATCTACATAGCAATTTTCAACTCATTCCATAAAGCGGTTCACCCTGTAGGCGTGACAAAAAATCGATCTTGTTTTACGCGAATAATCGGTCATAACTTCTGAACCATTCATCGGATTTGTACCAAATTTGATGCTAGGATTCGCCTTTGGACTCCCTTTCTGTGTGCCAAGTTTCAAGGCGATCAGAGTACGCGTTTTGCTTGTTATAGCAATTTTTGCAAGTGTGCGAAAAGAAGAAGAAAAAACAAAACTTTGGCAGCTCGTATCTCGGAAATGGCTTGAGCGATTTACTTCAAATTTGAAATGTAGACTCCCTTGGCTGGCGGGCAACTGTGTAGCAAATTTGGTCCCATTCCGATAAGTGAACACCGAGATACAAAGGTGTGAAAATGACGTTTTCGTTCTTCCTGTCAATAATATACTCACGGTGTGGCGCGCCGGCTTCTTGGGCCGCACGACACACTACCGTGTGTCTTGATATAATAAATCTGTCTATAGCAAATTTCTACCCATATCAAGACACACGATAGTGTGTCGTGCGGCCCAAGAAGCCGGCGCGCCACACTGTGAGTATACTAACAGGAAGAAAAAAATGCAATTTTCGCACCTATGTAACTCTGTGATCCCTTATCCGATTGGAACCAAATTTGCTGGATACGTGTCGCCCAGTTAGGGTAGTCTACATACCAAATTTAAAGAAAATCGCTCCAGACATTTCCGAGATACGAGTGAACAAAATTTCGTTTTAATTTCTTCGTTTTTTTCTTCATCTTCTTCATTTCACACACTTCCCAAAATTTGCCATAAAACACGAATGCGTGCTCGGATTTGGCTGAAATTTGGTACAATTAAAGGGCTCATTAAGGCGGATCTCCGTACCAACTTTGGTAGGAATCCGATGAACATTAACGGAGTTATGACCGATTATTTGCGTAAAATAAGGTCGAAGGTCTGTCACGCCTACAGGGTAAACGCCTTAGAGGAATCAGTTGAAAATTGATATGGATATGGAGCAACCTTTGTAGGAGTGCCTTTTTGTGGTTTGAAACGAATCGGGATAAAGACCACGGAGATATGACACGAAACCCAACTTGTGTCAAAATTACGCGATCGATTTTTATGAATAAAAAACTATTAGTTTTCCTGTCTACCAGGCAAACCGCTTAGAGCAACGAGCTGAAAATCAGTATGTAGCTGGAATAATCATCATAGAAAGTCTTTGCAGTAGTACAGAAGAATCAGATTACAAATAACTGAGTTATGATTCGAAAGGCAACTAGGTGCAGCAAATGCGAGATCGAGATGCTCTAATAGAGCAGTCAACCTAATAAAGCATTCAGCTGCATTTATAATTTACTCAGTTATATTACATTGTAAGTTATTCTGTAGGGAATTCAGCTACAAACAAGTCATCCTGTAGTCAGATCAGCTAGAAGAAGGTACCTAATAGAGAGTTCAGCTACAAATAAGCCATCATGTAGAGAGTTCAGCTCAAATAAATCACCCTGTAGAGAATTCAGCTACAAACAAATTGCCCTGTAGAGAGATCAGCTAGAAGAAGTTACCTTGTAGAGAGTTCAGTTACAAAGAAACAATCATGCAAAGAGTTTAGCTACAAACAAATCACCCAGTAAAAAGTGGTGGGGACTATTCTACGGAACGGAACGGAACGGAACGGAACGGAACGGAACGGAATGATGGACTAAACCACGGAACGGAACGCTTTCTAAAATTGAAGCTTGCAACTTACCATTGCTGAAACTTCCCTTATAAGTTAGCAGTGGCATCTCCAGTGGGTGATTAAACATAAGATAAAAAGAATTAACGGATCGATTGTGGGTTTTTGTTGGTTGTCATTAGTAACGAAGTATTATTGTGGGATGAGCTGTATCAGTGATGTTCATCCATACCATAGATAATAGACACTATTATCTATGTCCATACGGAAGGGAACTTTATGTGAGCTGTTTTTCTTATTTAGACTTTAGAAAACAGTCTGGGCTGGTCTTTCAAGTCATAAGTCAGTGTATAAATAAAGCAAGCAGGAAGATACTGGTAAGTGCCCGTAACAGGAAAGAGCCAGCTGAATTAAAACTTGAAGAATTTTGTGCAGTGTGTGAGGAGCAAATATTTTGGCAGACCGCAAGGAGGGTATATTCTGCAAACATCACTGAAGTGTATGCATGGAGTTATTTATATATTAACAGCTGGTGCAGTGGACTAATGCCGTATTCAATAGTGAGCTGATTTTATCTGTTGCACAATTCAAGGATGTGTCTGACTGCTAGCCTTGAATCAGGCTAAATGCCAAAACTCCAAGATCAGCCAAATCTCTATTATAAGCCGCATGTGAAACCATGCCCGTAGCCACCAGGCAAACGTGATTTGGACCAGGATGTGTGTGTAATTTCAATGTATCTAGTCAGACCTGAAATGGAACACTCACATTAATTACATACCACCTAAGAATCCTAGGATTTCTTAAGTGTAACATTTCACATGCTTCACTTCAAACAAAACAGGTTAAATTTGTTCGTCTATTTTTCAAGTGTTTCCCAGTCCAGCTGGTCCATGAAATTACAATGGGATCACATGTATTTGTTACAGTGCGGGCTGTCCTGTGTTGGATCTACTCTAGAGTTGAGATTTCAAGGTAGACTCACTGCCAATGTACTGATACTAGTACTGTTGTAGCATGTTTAAGTGGAGGACAAATGAAATAGTAATGCTAGATTATTTATGAATACAAATTTTTCATAATGAAATTGATATCCCATTTTGATTTGTACTTCCACTTTGCAACATATTCAAGAACAAGAAGCTACCACACTTAATCTCCAACCACTGTCATTAATTAACCAAGATCTCACTAGTCTGTAATTCACCTTACTGTAGTGATTTTATTGATTCATCTGTATGTTTTCTTCATTTTCCTTTGAAGTTGTACCAAGAGTTCATAAGGTGGAGAGTGTCTAACTTGAACGCATTCACCAAACACCCTGCTTAAAGTAACACCTCGGCCTTATTTCAGAACAAAGGCTTTACCTTCTTCAGCAACACTAATCAACAGTTTTCTATCCCCCATGCCAGTAAAGGTGTTGATTTGATGAAAGGTGAACTTTACGCAGGGTGTTTGTACAGGCCATACTGAGAGTTAGACACTCTCCCCCATACAAATTAGTATTACGAACTCTTGGTTGTACAGTATAGGTAAACAAAGATAAGTTTCTCTCCCATCTTATTCTAGGATTTCTATTGACAAGGAAAATTCAATTATTTGTATACAGGCTCAAAATTGAGAAAATATAAAGAAAGTGAATTAATATTATACAGTTAGTTTGCTTTTGGATATTTAATGTCTCCAACCACAACAAAAATTCGATGAATCCATGCATCTCATCACTGGTCGTCTGAACATTCTGAAAGTAATACCTCACTCAATCAACCATATATTCTGTTTATTAGACTGAATAAAGTCATGATTACCTAAACAATCAATTAATTAATGTTTTATAATTATCCTATTCCATTTTCCTGGAGGTTCCACTGATAAAATGCAATTTCAGCAATGATAGCAGCTAGCCAAGCTGCAAGTTGATTCAGAAAGCATTCCATTCTGTAAAATAGACCCCATCCAGAATTCAACTCAGTACTCAGGCTGAGATATCTGACAATAGTCCACTACTCTGTTAATGAATTATTGATATTCACACAATATAGCCTCCTTGAGGTATCTGAATGTTTGCTCCTCACACACTGCACAAACTTCCTTTATATTCTGCTTAGACTGAGTTGATTCAGCTTGTCACCATACTTGTTTCCTTTGTAGTGTAGCTATACACATACTGATTTATGCCGATTAGAAAGGCTGGGCCTCAGACTGTACATTCTAAAGTCAAGTAAGTAAAAATAACTCACATACTAGTAAAAACAAGTCATGCATTAGTTCTCTATTTGATATATCCGAAGATGAACACACTGAGTCAGCTATTCCCACAATTAGTACTTAGTTACTAATGACAACCAACAAGAACCCACAATCGATCCTTAAATTCGTTTTATCTTTCTTGGGGTAACGTTTGATTACCTGCTGGAAGTGCCACTGATAACTTGTACAGCAATGGTAAGCTGCAAGCTTCAATCTGAGAAAGCATTCCGTTCCGCTATTTAGTCCATCATTCCGTTCCGTTCCGTTCCGTAGAATAGTCCCCACCGTAAAAAGTTCCGCTATGAACAGATCACACTATAGAGAGTTCAGTTAGAAACAAGTCATCCTGTAGAGAGATCAGCTAGAAGAAGTCACCTTGTAGAGAGTTCAGTTACAAAGAAACGATCATGCAAAGAGTTCAGCTGCAAACAAATCACCCAGTAGAAAGTTCCGCTATTAACAGATCACACTGTAGAGAGTTCAGTTAGAAACAAGTCATCCTGTAAATGTGACCAGATTTTACAGAACCGATCCAAATCGCACATCAGGCAAAATCAAACTAACACCACCAGTGGATAGCTACACTATCGTACTACAAGTTTTGACCCTCAGCACTACTCAAACTACACGAGGCTGGCTTTTACACACGTCTCTTCTGAGTGGTGTGGAGTGCTCAAATGGCGGTTTCAGGCCTTGTGAAGGACCTGGCTTGGCAAGAGTCAGTGGTTTACTGGTGGACAGCCTTATAATGTTGGCCAGACGTGTTCTCTGCTGATTTTGCTACATATCAGCCACTAAGGAGCCAGCACAGCCCTGTAATCTGGTGTCTGGACTCCAATCGTGGTCTGCCTCCATTTTGAGGTCTATCTTTTGCCATCCCAGCCACCCCCCAGCCTCCACCCCTTTGTGAGCACTCGTGATACTACTTCGCTCGTCCAACTGCTCAGATTTTCTATCTTATTTGGCGGGAAACTGTACAAGCAGCTACAAGTACTGGAAGTGGCTTGAAAGGTAACAGATTGATGCATCTTTTGTGTAAATTTCATATGCGTGCTTGCTATCCTTGGAGAGTTATGCTGGCTTCAATTCTTTAAAACCGTCTATCTCGGAACTTCTAATGTGCGATTTGGATCGTTTTTCCAAAATCCAGTCACAAATAGATCAGCTAGAAGAAGTCACTTTGTAGAGAGTTCAGCTACAAAGAAACCACCATGTAAAAGAGTTCAGCTGCAAACAAATCACCTGTAGAGAATTCAACTACAAACACATCACCCTGTAAAATGATCAGCTAGAAGAAGTTACACTGTAGAGAGTTCGGCTACAAAGAAACTACCATGTAGAGAGTTCAGCTGCAAACAAATTGCCCTGTAGAGAATTCAGCTACAAACAAATCACCCTGTAGAAAGATCAGCTAGAAGAAGTTACCTTGTAGAGAGTTCAGCTACAAACAAATCACCCTGTAGAGAGTTCAGCTACAAACAAGTCACCTTGTAGAGAGATCAGCTAGAAACAAGTCATCCTGTAGAGAGTTCAGCTAGAAGAAGTTACAGTGTAGAGAGTTCAGCTACAAATAAACTACCATGTAGAGAGTTTAGCTGCAAACAAATCGCCCTGTAGAGAATTCAGCTACAAACAAATCACCCTGTAGAAAGATCAGCTAGAAGAAGTTACCTTGTAGAGAGTTCAGCTACAAACAAATCACCCTGTAGAGAGTTCAGCTACAAACAAGTCATCCAGTAGAGGGATCAGCTAGAAGGATCACTTTGCAGAGAAGTCAGTTACAAAGAAATCACCCTGCTTCATCTTTTCTTCTTCCTGTAGTAAAGAAAAAAATGACAGGTTAAAAAGCCCTAAAGCCGGCCATAGGCTGGCTTTGGGGTATACAAATACAAAAAGAAGTGAAATCTAATCCAAAACAGCCAAGCTGTAAAAAAAGAGTGCGGCCCTGAGAAAGGCTATGGTGAAAAAAGATGTGAAATCCAAGGTGGCGGCCAAGAAATGGCTGTAATGGTAGGTTAATGGTAAAAATTTAACAATGACAATTCAAGTGAATTTTGCGCCAAGACCAAGCGGCACCAAATTCACTGAATTGTTGTTATTAAAATTTTTACCATTAACCTACCATCACAGCCATTTCTTGGCCGCCACCTTGGATTTCACATCTTTTTTCACCATAGCCTTTCTCAGGGCCGCACTCTTTTTTTACAGCTTGGCTGTTTTGGATTAGATAGACATAACAAAGTGGAACTAGGTGGTTTAGAATCCCCTCTACATTTAGACATTGAGATAGTTCAATATCACAGTCATTTACTCTAATAATACAGTTAGGAGTAGCAAAATTATAAAACTAGTGTTAAAATAATTTTAAAATTAAAACATGGGAATAAAGATTGCTGAAAAAGAAAAGAAACTAGAATCAGACAAGCCAGCTTGTTAAACACAAAGAGATCTCTGTTTGGACTCAATGCATATGGCAGAAACTGAGGAAAAAACAATAGTTTCTCCATAAATCAGGGGCAGATAAGTACTGAGAATGCTTCTAAATAAATGTTTATTTGAGTTCCCTGTCAGTGATCTCTGTGTGTTTAACATACTGGCTTGTATGACTCTTGTTTCATTACCTTTTACAGTGATCTCTATTCTCATGTTTTAATTTTTATAACTGTTATTACACTAGTTTGTTTACTTTTTATAAATCCATTTATGGATAGCTAACATGATAAAAAGAGTTGCTAATAATTATTCCACAGTACTAAACATGTATCAAGTTAGTCATCATGTATGGTAGCTGTTAAGTAGTCACCTAATATTATCAGAATTAGCAAATACCAGTGTACTGTTTTATTATTATTTATTATTACTAGGCCCGGGGCAAATATAACCAAGTACAATTACCAACGGGACAACCTACCAATAAGGCAGTGCATGACCACTACAGTGTGTGCACGTTGGCATATAAATACAATTATAGTCAGATGTTATACATATATAGCAGGCCTTGAGAATTCATACTCACCAACGAACGCTTAATTAAGTCTAGGATAATAATTTATGTATCTGTACACAATTTGTGCCCTCCTCATGTGATACCAGTTGTTTAAATAAGGATGGATCATGGTGATGGATTAAAACATGGCTGGAGTTGCCAAAAGGTAGACCACAGTGATTTCTGGGACAAAAGAAGCCAAGTATTTCCACTATGTGTCACGCACAACCATTATCTGACTCATCCACTGAGTTACATGTTTAAGTATGAGATGGGCTGATATGTCAATAATGGTCAGATGGTGTCTTGGATACACTGCAAGATGAAATAAAATGCACAGCAGATCATTGTGAAAGGTGGCAGTGCCTTCTCATGGATATGGCACATCAGTGGTGTGCAGACACTGAATGGCAGGTACAGTAGTGATTGGCACTTCACAGCAACAAGAGATAATATTTACTGGGTAGTTAAATACAAACATAGTACAAACAAACAATGCAAACAGCATTACAACATGAAAACAGAGTCAAGTCTACCTCTTAATAATCCACCTGAACGCATGTACTGACAGCTGGCATGGCGACTTGGGACGGCTTACAGCAGCAACTGGCACTTGTTTGAACGAAAAACTGGCCACAGACAATTAGTAGACAAGTTAGTAGTAGACCTGTGGATGGTCTCTCCTGGTCGCTAATTTTCTCCCGCCTTTAGAGTGGTTCTGGGCGTTATATAGAATTACACGTTCGTTCAAGTCATCAGCATGAACAGGCGTAATCATTAAATGTTTGTGCCTTTGTTCACTGGCGAGTAGAACTCCGGTTAGTGCAAGTTCACAGGCCTTGTAGTTTTTCCAAACATCGATTATTTATTTAATTATTTACTTATTTATTTAATTAATTATTATTATTTATGATGTAATTTTAACTGCATTTCGTATTGTTCTTAGTACTTGGTTGTATAATTATTAATTGTTAATTAGTACAAGGAAGACAAACTCTTATAAAAACCAATCTCAAATACATCTAAATAAAATCAAACCGACGGTCATATAAAAATACATCTAATTTAGTCTGAAAGATTAGTACATTAGGTGCAGATACAATTTTATGGGGTAAGGTGTTCCAATCATTGACGATTCTCTGTGAAAAACAATGACCTCTAATAGCAGTGTTAAAGCGATTTTTGTAAAGTTTGAGTCCATTTGATCGGGTGGGGTTGGTATTAACAGTAAAAAATAGTCTTTGTCCACAGATAATAAATTGTTCAGGATTTTGTAAGTCATAATCAGATCCATTCTGGTTCGACGGTAAAGTAAGCTGGGTAAATTAAGTTCTTGGAGTCTTTCAGTGTATGTCAAATTATAGAAGGAGGGTATAAGTTACGATTGAATGTACTTGTACGATACAGCTTTGACATATCAGGCTATAGGCAGTGTATAGCATGCTGTGGTCGGCAATAGTATGGCTTTTGATTTGTGCAGCTATGTGATCACATGCAATAAGTCAAGTACCCAGTGGAACACAACAACAACATTGTTGCTCTGGTATGAACTTAATATAGTGTGGTTAAATCTAGGTATTGATATAAAGTTTCCAAATGAACTTGTTAACATAAATAGATTGGATCAAGACACAAGATAGTGTATCGTGCGGCCAAAGAAGAAGGCGCGCCACACCGTTGGTATATTGACAGGAAGAAAGAAAATGCCATATTTACACCTTTGTAACTCGGTGATACCTTATCCGATTGGAATAAAATCTGCTACAGTGCTGCCTGCCATCTAGAGGAGTCTACATTTGAAGCTTGCAGGAAATCGCTCCGGCCATTTCTGAGATACGAGCTACCAAAATTTCGTTTTTACTTCAACATTTTTTCTTCGTCATTTCGCACACTTGCAAAAATTAAAAATTACTATGAAATGCAAGCGCATACTCCGATCACCAAGAAATTTGACACACAGTCGAATCATAGTATCAAATTTGGTACAAATCCGATCAATGGTTCGGGATTTATGACCGATTATTCGCGTAAAACAAGATCAATTTGTTGTCATGCCTACAGAGTAAACCGCTGTCACAGTGATATGTGTTTCCCCGAGTTTTGTGTTCCCCGCACACATATCACTTGGGATCCGTGTTTCCCCGCACACGTATCACTAACTGGCTAGCAATCTTCAAGTCACAGTGATATATGTTTCCCCGGGTATTATGTTCCCCAGGTAAAGCGTTCCCCGCACACATATCCCTTGGGATTCGTGTTTCCCTGACGTTCAGTTTCGAAGTGCATGTATACGTACATAGGCGGCGGAAAGGGGGGCTAGGGGACCTCAGAATGGTACCACGCCGAAGTTATTCTTCTTGGAGTGGGGCTGAAAACCGCGATAAAGATCGAGATACTCTAATAAAGTAGTCACAGTATTAGAACAGTGTGTAGCGAGCCATGTAAGGGTTTATTATGTAGTTTATCAGCTATGAATGCGTAGCTGGTGAGGTGGGCAGCTATTGTCAGCTGGTTGTGACCTTTTTTTTGGTATCACCATACTAAACCAGAGACTAAGTCTGGGTCAGCCCAGCCCCCCTCATATCAACTACTTCCTCCGTCCCTGTGTACGTATACGTACCGTTTTTGCTTTGCTGCTTCTACTACTGCATGCTACTAGCCACTGCTGCCCCTTTTCCTGCTGCTATACTACTTGTCAACTAGCTGCACCAGCTACAGTTAGCAGGATCTGAGCTCCTTTTGCTGCTCTACTTAGACTACTGCTTGTTGCTGCTACTGCTTCTACTATACCACTACAGCTATACTACTTGCCACTATACTGCCAGCTACTAATCGCTGCTAGCTATACTATGCTTGGTGCTACTATAGCTAACACTTGCTAGTACAACTATACTATACTTGCTATTACTTGTTGCTACTAGTACTGAAGTGAAGACAAATATGTATGAGGATGGATTGGAAGTGGAGAACTAACACACATACAATAATAAAAAAAATTAAGTTTGCTACTATACTGTCTAATGTTTTCTGCAAATAGTTTGATGGAATTCTATAAATAGTATATAGAATTTGGCTTCAGCCATTTCCAAATAGCATGTGTGTCCATTTGTCACATTTCACCTGTGAAGAGAAAACAAGAACAACGTAGCAAAACCCAACACTCACATTATGCTGACATACCAGTATGGATGGCTTAAACTTTCATCTCCCAATGCTTGAAGGTTCTTAGTTTACTAATTTGTTAAGATGCCTTACTGTAGTTATACTGATAGTAAAGTGTTAGTAAACTTAAGTATATGGAACATAATTATTTTACTATGTTTTAAACTCTCAGTAAAACATCAGTGAATGCGGGTTTACTAAAATAACAAACAATTAACTGTTCCATATACTGGGGATATACCACTGTAGTAAACTAAGATACTTCAAGCAGTGTCCTGCATGCTCTGCACATAATATTTTCTTGTCCATGCAGATGTCTTGCAATGGATTCATACCTGTACAGTAAAGTGACTTTGGAAGTACATAACTGACTGGAAAATCTGTAAAACAAAATATGAGATCTCTCAGATATAAAATCTTTCTAGTAGTCTAAAGCTCTCAGGTGAAAGTCTCTCAGGTAGTCACATAACTTTTAAGTAAAAATTCTCAAGTACTGAAATATCTCTATAAAATAGAATTTCTCAAGTGGTCAAAAGCTTCTCAAGTGAAAAGCTCTCAAACATAGTCTAAAATCTGTTCATCTTATTGGCTGTGTTATAAGTATGTCAAAGTCTACGTGCTTTAGCTCAAAGCTAGGCTGCAGCTGCAATAGACACTGGAAGAATACTAAAATTTCCTGGATCAGGAAATATGCAGTACAGGGCAGAATTTCCTATAGACTTTCCTGGTTTTTCAGGAAATTCTATAGGAAATTCTGCCCTGTACTGCATGTTTCCTGATCCCAGGAAATTTTAGAATTCTTCCAGTGAGATGCTGTCAGATCTTCAAGTATAGTAGCAGTAGCATGCAGCTATAGCAACAGTAGTCATAATGGTCATAATACAATGTTTGTACCACTGGACTTCACACTG
The DNA here is from genome assembly GCF_963678975.1 of Dysidea avara. Lineage (NCBI taxonomy): Eukaryota > Metazoa > Porifera > Demospongiae > Dictyoceratida > Dysideidae > Dysidea > Dysidea avara. The sequence goes on from NC_089273.1 coordinate 23,287,486, forward strand.
GTTGCCCAAAAATTGTGCCATTCCAGGACAACAGCATAATATTATGAAACAAATAGTTACTACAACACAGAAGGCTTACTGTTGCACTGTCTACACTGATATACCATAATTTAAAAACATAACAGGTGGGCATTAAATACAATACACTTAATATCTGGGTACTAGGAAAAAATCACTAACATCACAACATGTAACTGACCTGGAAATTAACACCCTTGATGCCACTACAGTCTACACTGGATACTTGTTCGAACCCATCAACACTATGCCTGATACATCTGAGTAGACTGACCTGCAAATTCACATCACTAGTATACAGTGATAATTGATAACTGCAAAAATAACAATTGCAATAATACAATTTTTCTGCACGTCTGAAATTCATGACACTCAATACCGAGACCTGTAAAAGAATAAGCAGGCACTGAAGTCAACCTTAAATTAAACACGCATGCAAACTGACCTGGAACATCGGTCGTAACACTAAAGACATCTGTTTTGATATCTGACGAAACAATCCAGCAGGCACTGAATTAAAAAGAGAATGTGTAAAAAATCAATATGCCAGGCTGTACCAATAAAGGATGGATAATCAAAATGAACTAAAAATATATATATATCCCATATGCAGTTTAAGTGAGTAACATAACTGTTGGGTAAGCATGAAAACCCATTAGGTCATTGGTCAAACAAAAGTACGCTATCACAAACTGGTCACTGATAATTGATAACTACAAAAAGAACAATTGCAATAATACAATTCCTCTGAATGTTAACTGACCTGAAATTCATGACACCTGTATCTTTGTTCTTGCATGGTCTCAACTTACATATGTACCATGATCACATTCAACTGCTAGTGGATAAACCAGTATGACCAGATGGCCTGCAAAAACCAACAAGCATATGTTAAATACAATACACCTAAAGCCTGGAATATGAAAAATATTATATGTGATCGGATTTGCGAAAAGGTACCTTTTCCACACATTTGACATACCAGCAAACTAAATGATTTAACATTTAACTCCTCATACACTGTTAAAAAAGGTTCTTTATTAAACTCCCCTTGGGGGTGTTTTATCTACAATTGTTGTCAGGCTCCCCCTTAGGGTGTCCCAGTAAACCCTTAAAGGAGTTTCAGTAACACTCACCAATGGTGTTCCAATAAACTTTAAGGTGGTATACAGAACACCCCTATGTGTTTCAATAACGTCTTTAGCAGTGTTCAGTAGTCTTACAATTTTATTAGGGTGATATTAAAAGTACAAGCATTGAAAACTGATATACATAATGTATAAACTTAATTTCATAAGAGTTTACTGTTCTATACACATTTTCTCCAGATTGGAATAACAGTCTCCAGTTGCAACAGCCACTCATCTTTGAGATTAAACACTTAGTGCTGGAATGGAACTAGCGACGGAAGACTCAGCTAGCCTCATCTTCAGGATCGCGTCTGGTAATAACCAGAAATGGTTCTGACTGACAATTCAAAACTGCACAGAGTCTACATCGACATCACGTCACTGCAAATGAAAGAATAAAAATATATGTGACCAGATTTTACAGAACCGAACCAAATCGCACATCAGGCAAAATCAAACTAACACCACCAGTGGACAGCTACACTATCGTACTACAAGTTATGACCCTCAGCACTACTCAAACTACACGAGGCTGGTTTTAATAGACGTCTTTTCTGGGTGGTGTGTAGTGCCCAAATGGCGGTTTCAGGCCTTGTGAAGGACCTGGCTTGGCAAGAATCGGTGGTTTACTGGTGGACAGCCTTATAATGTTGGCCAGATGTGTTCTCTGTAGATTTTGCTACATATCAGCCACTAAGGAGCCAGCACGGCCCTGTAATCTCGTGTCTGGATTCCAATCGTGGTCTGCCTCCATTTTGAGGCCCATCTTTTGCCCTCCCCGCCACCCCCCAGCCTCCACCCTTTTGTGAGCACTCATGATACTACTTCGCTCATCCAACTGCTCAGATTTTCTATCTTATTTGGCGGGAAACTGTACAAGCAGTTACAAGTACTGGAAGTGGCTTGAAAGGTAACAGATTGATGCATCTTTTGTGTAAATTTCATACGCGTGCTTGCTATCCTTGGAGAGTTATGCTGCCTTCAATTCTTTAAAACCGTTTATCTCGAAACTTCTAATGTGCGATTTGGATCATTTTTCCAAAATCCAGTCACATATAACATATAACAAGCATGACAATAGGTACATATTTCAAGGAACTATAGTCTTGGCCATATACCACACAATACAAAATTTTGGTGATTTTACTCGAGAAGGAATTTGGTGGATAATATATTGGCGAATAGTTGTGTCGTATTGCATTTTTGGCGAATCAAAATCATTTTGCCAAATTAGCCAAAATTTTCTCCCACCGTACAGTAAGTAGTACTGGACTATTATTGATTTTGGATGCCAAGAAGCACTACAGCCTATCTAGAGTTGTGAATTTATATGCTAATACGTAATTAATGCTTCATGCAGTGAAACTATTAGAGGTTTTATATGTCAACCAAACATAACTTTGTGAATGTACACTACAGGTAAACATACCTCAAAATTCTTAAGTAAACACTATCCTTGCAAACCATCTTGGATGTAACAGATGACAAATCAGCTTCCAAGTACACAATCAGTAACACCTGAGAAAAATAAGACCTTGTTACATACATTCAGTATTCTTAATTGTTACTTACCATCTGGGTGGACAAAAATCATTAGCTACATTCACCAAGAAGTCCCAATAGCTTCTTAAATTATGGCCTGATCTTACACTAAAATGTTGACAGCAATTTCGTTCTCCACATAGGCCAGTTGATAAAAATGAAGTCCTTTATATTGTCGTCAATTGGAACAGTTGCTTTAAACTTGTTTTGTATCTATATACCAAAAGAAAACATAATTTTCAAACTATAACAAACTATTATGGTATACTTACCCAAGTACTTGAGTGCAAAGAGGGGAATTTTGATCAACGACCTCTGACAAAAGTGGACATTCATTCACTATTAAAGCCAGGCATTCAGTAGGGTTAAATCCACTTATCTTCAAATTGTACAGTTTCTTTGCCACCCTCTTTTAATAGTCACCCTTCATGGACTGAATAGTGTCATCATACTCAGCCATCAGAAATTTCCAATCCATTCTCAAGTTTTTTAGTTGGTTCACTACTGATACTTTGATCAATTTGTTTGCTACACCCTCCTCTGAATTCTTAATTTCTAAAATAAACCAGTATATCAAGGTTTTACACTTAACAACATACTGACACAAGTCCACTGTCCATTGTCATCCAGAACCTAGCAGGGTTCCGCTTTTTAACCAGCTTCTGGCACACCACATTGTAAGCCTCTGACTTTGGATGTGCAATGATGCATGTTCTTGGCATCTGAGCTATCTCCTGTCTGCCCTGCCAGTTGTCAAACCAGTAGAAATGGCCTCTAATATTGTCACGAGAATGTATAAAGTTCTACTGAAGATACCAGCCTCATTACGCTGTTCAGAAGTGAACACTTCTAGTCATCGCCAGTTCTTTCTTCACAACTATAGATGATGTATTATTCACGTCAGAGTTGCCAGGCCGTTACTCACCTTTTCCCACTCTAGGCGCCCAAGCACTGACAGCCGCTGCAGCTGGGTACAAATCGTCTTCCACAGTCCCGCCGTCAATGCTGTTAAATTTTGGTACATTTCTTTACTATCGAAAGCTGCTCGCACGTTATCGTCTCAACTGCTTCTTTCGGTGGCCATATTACTGATATTGTGCACCTGGTCTCGCACCTGGTACACGCTATATAGTGCGCACTGCAGTTAAAAAGCTGGGCATTCAATGGAATACAATTGGATCGTCAAGTCATCACCTATTTCTTGGTATATTTTGACGTTCTGGAAGGTATGCGTGTATATAAATGCCAACACACGGGCCTAGGACTGCAGGGAGCGTAGCTCAGTATCCACTTGAATTGTCTATTGGCCTTGTCACAATCAACTTTCATTAGTGAACATGCGTTGACATCCATCCAATCTACATTTTTGACTACAATAAGGGAGACTACGATGGCCTGACTAACTTTCTGTGCAATACTGATTTTTCTGGTTGTTTCCAGTCTAACAATGTTGAATTTATCTGGTTATATATAAAATCCTCCTTATGCGATGCCATGGCAAAATTTATTCCAAAGATCAAGCTCAATTGTACTCATCAGCCCAAATATTTCACTCCAGCAATCAGACATCAGATTAACTGTATCAGGTCTCTTAAACAAAGACTTTGCAGATCTCCCTCCTCCAGTATCAGGAATCGTTTACACACTGCTGAACAGTCACTGTCTGATGAAATCCATAAAACCAGGTCAGAGTTTGAAAGAAAGTTAATAATTAACTTTGCACCAAATAATAACTCCATGGTCTACAAATATATAAGACGTGTCAAAAAATCCAGCTCTTTACCATCCTCTGTCCTTTACAACGGTGCTCCTGCCACTGACAGTGCTGATAAAGCCTCTCTTTTTAATGAATATTTCTTCTCTGTGTTTACCACCTCAGACTTCGTACTCCCACCCTACCCTGACAAAATTGACCCATCTGTCAGATGTCATTTAGTATCAATCCAAATATCTGAACAGGAAGTATACGAAGCACTCGTCTCACTCCATACTGACAAGGCCACTGGTATTGATGGTATTGGCCCAAGGATTCTCAAACAATATGCTAACATTCTTGCTAAGCCATTGCACCATTTGTTTACAATCAGTTTAAAATGTTGCTCCATACCTTATGAATGGCGCATACACACGATTGTTCCTGTACATAAATCTGGTGACAAGACTCAAGTTACTCACTATCGTCCAATTTCTCTACTCTATATAACATCTAAGGTATTAGAACAACTAGTTTACAACAAAACCATTTCTTACATTTCACGTTTTCTCTCACCTCAGCAGTTTGGCTTCTTAAAAAATCGATCCACAGTGCAACAGTTGCTTCTCATGTTGAACACCATACATAGTACTAATGACCAAACTGATGTAGTCTATCTTGACTTCAAAAAGGCTTTTGACAGTGTCCCCCACAAGGAACTGTTATTCAAACTTCGATCACTTGGAATTTCTGGCAAGCTTCGGTCATGGTTTGAATCATATCTACTTAATCGTTATCAGTATGTGAAGATTAACAACTCTTTGTCTCACCTTCTCCCAGTTCTATCCGGAATCCCACAGGGAAGTATACTTGGCCCACTTCTATTTCTCATATATGTTAATGATATTCCGGACATCATTAAATTTTGTCTATTGTTTCTATTTGCAGACGACACCAAATGCATCAAAACTATCTCCTCACCACTAGATTCACTTAAACTTCAAGAAGACTTAAATAATTTAAACTTTTGGAGTACCCACTGGAATCTTCTATTCGGTCTATCAAAAATCTTTCTGCTATCTTTTAAAAGGAAATCTCCAACATCTTACAATATCGGCAACTCCCAGATTTCTTGTGTTGATACATACAAAAATCTAGGAATTATGTTATCAAGCGACCTGTCATGGGATGCTCACTATAACAACATTATCTCCAAATCCTATCAGGTACTTGGACTTCTAAGAAGATCTTTCTCCCTACAAAATTATGTCCAAGCCAAATCTCGACTATATACCTCTCTTGTTAGATCCCAGTTTTTCTACTGCTCGGTCATCTGGAAACCCCACCTAATTAAGCACATTCAGCAACTCGAACGTGTTCAGAGGTGTGCAACTAAATACATTCTAAATGATTACTCTACTGACTACAAGTCTCGTCTTATAAATCTCCATATGCTACCCCTGATGTACATTCTTGATGTAAATGATGTGATGTTCTTTCTTAAAAATCTCCACAACCCCCACAATGGATTTGACATCAATAATTTCATTAAATTTGCAACTGGTCACACACGTCTAGCTTCTGGAAACAAGCTACTCCAAACAAGATCATCTGACAATTCCACCAGTAACTTTTATTTTAACCGGCTTCCTCGCATCTGGAATTCCCTTCCCGTTATTAGGCATGAGGCTATTATGCTCCAAAAATTGAGCATTATGCTTTTGAGCAGTGCTAAAAAAATCACCTATTATTCTTTTGAGAATTGCCCATTATTCCCAAAATTATGTCACCGTAATTGGTTGATAATGCCAGTTTATTGCTGTATCATACCATTTTCGTTGATATTTAAGCTTCAAATAGTCTTGAATTCTTTAGCTGATTGCTGTATTAGAGTATTTCATTTTAATGTGACTGCTTTATTAGAGTAAATAATAGTTAGTGACTGTTCTATTAGAGTTTGTGACTGCTCTATTAGAGTATCTCGATCTTTTTTTAACGGAATTGTGCAATCTGCAGATTTTCCTGCTGTTAAAGCTATATAATCACCTTAAAATGCTAGCATAATTCCTTATTTCCACACATACCTATTATGCCCGAAATTATGCTGGCATAATCGCCGCATCCCTACCCGTTATCAACTACCAGGACAACCCACTCAAGATAAAGACCAAACTTTTAGATTATCTGTGGAATTATTTCACTGCCAATTTCACCTCCTACAACACCTGCTCTTTTTCATTTCTATGTCCATGCTCAAAGTGTTCAAAGATCCCTCACCAACCTAACTTCAACTCCCTTTAACTGTTAATTCCCCCCTCTTTTAAGTAATCTTAGACTAGTAAGTAAACTTTGTAGCTAATCACTCTACAATTTAGCTTCTGGCCACTGACACAGGATGTCAGTCCCAATTCTATCATACCAACATCTGCAACTTGTATGTATGTAGGTATATGTACACTGTAAAGTTAATTATTATTATTATTATTATTATTATTATTATTATCATTAGTTCTTGCAATTTTAAAGGTCGGATCAAGTGTATGAAAAATCTTGATAGCTAAGCTTGATGTATAAATCGGACTCACAAACTGGCATTTTGAATCACGTCACAGTGTATGATGATGACCACAAGGCTACCCACTGGCATCACAAAGGAAAATTGCCTTCCATTTTTAACATGATATGGAGTCTCTTAATGATATTATTACATGACCAGCTGACGACTGGAGTGATTGGATTAGGAAGTAGCATTTAATGTGTAGCCTTGTATCAACACTGACATTACCATGCTTATATAATGGATTGCAATCCTATGGCTGACAAATTAGTATGGCACACAGAATTATTTACTTTATCAACTGCACGTACATTCATGCTCATACCTGTGACCTCTGCCTTTTGCACAGTGTACAATTTATATTTTAGATGTCTATAATTGTACGGAATTGAATTATTATTAATGCATACTAAAATCAAATATACAGAATGTACAAACACTATTAGTACTTGTAAAAGCAGTTATTGACATGTGCAATCTAGCAAGCTACAGTACGTTGATGGATTGAGTGTGGATATATTTTGAGATTCCGTTTGCTAGAACAGATCATTATAAATTCAGCTATTACCCCAAATCTATCCGCGATTGGAACAATTTACCAACTGACACAATAGAATCCCAATCTCTACAAGTATTTTTAGATAAATTATAACTGACTCTCATCTATGTGATTTGTAATGTGTTTTCCTTACCTGAACATATCAGTTTGTAACTGTGTTTTCAGTAATCATAATCATAATCATAGTATTGCTGATCTGTTCGTCTGCATGTTGAACTCAGTGTAACATTGTTTGGGCTTCACTATTGCACTCAACTAAATCAGCAACACTGCATGAGCGTATAATCCTATAGCATCACTGCATGGTGTTTAGACTCATTCCTACATAAAAAGAAGTTCATTTCAAATGTATCAGTATAGAGTGTACAATAACACCTTTAATACACCCCAAAGGTGCTTCACTATACCTATTACAATCCAATAACATTATAGGCATAATATAACACCCCTGGGTGTATATGTACACTTTTAAAGGTGTAGGTGTTCCATAAACACCTTTGTCAGGGTGTAACTGAACACCTCTGTTTTAACAGTGTACCGATTAACTTGCTTTTAGTATCAAAATGTAGCCAAATACTGTAGTTACATTCATTGAAAATTTCAAGCAATTATATGCCATGATCAAAAATTATGAAGCTTTAAAGTCCAAAAAAATGGGTCAAATTTTGTGTGTGAAAAGGTACCCTTTCACAAATCAAGTCACATAATAATAAGCATTATTCCACACTGATATAGTAATAGATTATAGGACGTTGTGGAACTTGCCTAAACATGTAAACTCGAACATGAGGACAACTGCATAATCTGGACACTTGGAATTGTCCAATACCTGATGAACAAGTTAGTACTAATGACATTCACTTCAACATTTTATCCCAGCTGGGTGAATCTCTTGTAACTGAGTAAAAGGTGTTTATTTTCCACCTGCAACCAAAGTTCTACATTTCGATCTGTGGTCGAGTGTACATAAATTGACCAGGAAAATCAGTATGCCATAGCCGGGGTATGGAAATGGTTCCTTTCCTTCTGTTGTGACATTACTTACAGCTGACTGGTAAATGATCATCGATGTCCCCGTGGACCCCAACAATGAGTATATCAATAACTTCACAAGTTGGAATCAATTTCCTTTCAACATGTGGTGGAATGAATTTCCTTTCAGCATCTGGTGGACAGGTCCATAAACCCTATCGCACAAACACGGTGAATCAGTGGGTGGCGATGTGACACGTTACACAAACTTCACTCTTCGTTTCGTTAGCGTTCAAGACGGGCATATATCATAGAGTACCTCGATCAGTATTCTTGACTCTTACTTCTTCAAGCGTTGCTCAAGCGATGTAGTTTCTCACGAGGGGCTCGAGTTTCTCATTAAAGTCGAGCCGATTAAAGTACGCCTCACCATCTAGTTACATTGTTAAACCATTCAATTTAAAACCACGTATCACGAGTGTCCGCTTAAGGTAATTAGGGACTTTCCACGAGATTTCCCCTAAATAGATCACGTGTTAGTTGTCAATCCGGTGGATTCTGGTGGTATACATGGTTCAAAAATGCGGTAAGTGTACATATGCTGTCAATAATTGTTTGTGCACTGCTAAACTAAGTTATTTTTGTGTGATAAGCATGCTTGAGGAAGGGTCTGGGGGACGACGCTAATGTTTTGACAGCAGTTGATGATGGCCAGGCAAAGAACTGCGAGAAGAACTACTGTGATAGTGTGATAGTAGGGAAAAATTCCCACCCCTATAGCTCTGCCTAGGGGCGTTATCTACAGCTACTGTATTATGTTGCCGATTTGTACATCCAGGCCAAGAATAAAGGTGAAAGTGGTAGTAAGGCTCAATCCGTTTATTCTGCTGAACAAGCAAGGGAGTCTGGGACTCTGGGGGCATGCTCCCTCAGGAAAGTATAAGTACTACAACTTTTTTGGTTAAATTGCTTCATCAAGTATAAAAATTTCAGTGAAAAGGTGATGATCGAGGCTCTGGTCTTATGCACTGGTTGGAGTGGTTGTATCGATACTGCACTGTGGCAAGCTTGAGGGGTTAGTGCTGGCATTATCCTTGGCAATACTTTTCCATATCCCCGAGTCTTGATGATTGAGTCCTCCATTCCTTTCTCTGCTGCTCCAATCCTGAAGTTGTGACCACAGTCAAAAGGTGACGATCGAGGCTCTGGTCTTGCATCTATACTGTACTGCAACACCCTTGAGGGGTTAGTACCGGCATTGTACATCGCAATACTGTTCCATCTCCCATATACAAGTCTTGATGGTTGAGTCCTCTATTCCTTTCTCTGCTGCTCTAATCCTGAAGTTGTGACCAAAATAATAAAAAATGGTTATAACATGATAAATGATTATGGTGATAACAATTACAAATGTATTTATAGCTGTGTAGCAACTGTAAACTAATTAGTCACTTGCAAGTTTAATTAGGTGTCTGAAGCATTTAACATGCACAGATATGAGATATATTCTCACATGCAGGCAGTAAAGATAGATTTACTCTAATAGAACAGTCATACTACACCATAAATTCATACTTCCGAATTTACGGTGTTATGAAACAATCATTACTATGTATGGATTTTACTGACTGTCCAAGATAATATTCTGCATTAATGTTAATTGCTCATTTCCAAAAAAAATACCTTTTAAACTAAATGTAGAGTCTATCACTGACAAAAATGAGTGATATCCACCCCAAAAATACCTTTGCTGTAAAAAGACGTGCCCAAGAAACTACAAGTACCTGGAACCCAATGTAAAAAAACAAAAAGAAAACAGCTCAGCTGAAGTGAAAAGTAACTGGTAACTTAAAGAGCTGATATCTGAAGCGGTCAAGAATACATTTACTAAAGTTTAATCCATGCAAGAACACCTTGGCTATAAAACAGGTGTGTACATGAAAGTAACTGGCAACTGAAATGGCTGATATCTGAAGCAGCCAAGAATGAATGGTGGTATACAACTAATTCAAAAATTTAACACTGAACCTTTATAATTCAGCTGTGTTCTATATTCACTCTTGCTGCATCGTAAAGTAATTTCTTTTAACTCTAATTGGCTGGTAATTTGGCTGCCTTTTTTTGCTCTATTATACTGACTATTAAAAAAGGCGGCCAAATTACCAGCCAATTAGAGTTAAAAGAAATTACTTTACGATGCAGCAAGAGTGACTATGGAACACAGCGGAATTATAAAGGTTCATTGTTAAATTTTTGAATTAGTTGTATACGACCATTCATTCTTGGCCGCTTCAGATATCAGCCATTTCAGTTGCCAGTTACTTTCATGTACACACCTGTTTTATAGCCAAGGTGTTCTTGCATGGATTAAACTTTAGTAATTGTATTCTTGGCCGCTTCAGATATCAGCTCTTTAAGTTACCAGTTACTTTTCACTTCAGCTGAGCTGTTTTCTTTTTGTTTTTATTACATTGGGTTCCAGGTACTTGTAGTTTCTTGGGCACACCTTTTTACAGCGAAGGTATTATTGGGGTGGTTATATTTTACATGAGTGGTTGTACAATACAAATAATGTGGCATGCCTTATGTACTTCTTAAGTATTTTTTTTACTGTTGCCTTTTCCTTTTAGAAATTGTGGCAATTTCTACAATCAGGGGATACAGTACCACTTTCCCCTTGGAATAGTCATGAGCTTAAGCAAAACCATTTGCATTTACAGTTACTATAGTCACACCTATCTGTGGATCCTTACTATGGACCTTGGCAAAAGCACAAGTTTGTTTCCTCGAAACTGTCTGTGTGAACCACTGCTGCTACAGTATATGTGTACAGACTTCTCCAAGGCCAGCCATGCAATCAGCAGCGGAGGAAGTTGATATAAGGGGGGCTGGGCTGACCAAGACTTATTTTTATAGTTTGGTAAGGTGAGACCAAAAAAAAGGTCACAACCAACTGATAAGAGCTTTCCACCTCACCAGCTACCATTTCTAGCTGATAAACTACATAAAAATAATTACATAGCTCGCTACACACTGACTACTTTATTAGAGTGACTGCTCTATTAGAGTATCTCGATCTTCATCACGGTTTTCAGCTCCACTCCAAGAAAGATTATTTCGGTGTGATATCATTCTGAGGGGGGATAAGCCCCCCCCTTCTGACTCCTATGCATGCAATTGCAATGTGAACAGCAGACATGACCTGACTCCTCTAGAATTTTCCACATGCACAGCGGCATCTCACTCATCATCTGTGAATGGCCTATACAGCACATAATATATAATTACAACTTTGTATGTTTATAAAATAAACTGTATATACATGTACGAAGATTCTTTACAAGTATCATTCAATCAGAGGCTATGATTCAATAAAGTAATATACCTTATACCCAGCCAGCGACTTTCCAGTTCATGTAGTACGATTATAATATAACCAAACTGCACTAGCATACAAACTAGTTGTAGACTTCAAGGCCTTCCACGCTTTAAGCTGCTCAGCTGGGACAAAACTAGTCCTTAGAACAAAGTAAAAACGGTGTCAATGGATTCCACAGGCCGTGACAGGCAAGAGGAAAACTTGAAATCGTCAGCTAAATTCGAAAATCACTGAGAAACTGGTCGATCCAACCTATAATTCATAGTTTATTCTTGTATCGTTCCTCTACTTCATCGGAAAGCTTCAGTCTAGCTTGAAAATCTCTACACTCTACAAAGTGACTTATTTCTAGCTGAACTCTCTACAGTATGATGTGCTAAGTTTGTAACTGATCTCTCTATAGAGCTCAGGGGCGTACGGAGGGGGGTTTCCTGGGGTTTCAGGAAACCCCTTTGGATTTACACAGTACTTGAAACATTAAGAAATTGATACTTCAGATTTCCAGAATCTGGAATCTGTCATGGAACAGGAAACATTTTAAACTTTTTATCTTAGTTAAATAATAGTTTCTAACATGATAGCAACACTTATAACATTGTTCTGAATTGTGATTTTGGTGAAAAGATCGAGATACTCTAATAGAGCAGTCAGGCAATATAAACTACTCTAATATAACAGTCACTTAGCTGTAGTGGAACCCCTTTTCAAAATTCCTGCGTGCGCCCCTGGAGCTATAACTTGTTTGTATAGCTGAACTCTTTAAAGGGTGGTTTATTCGATTTAGTCTCGCGTAGCCAGACTCTATTTCTCCGCACGGCGCTTATCGATTGGAAATTATAAGCACCTGCTTCCAATCGAAAAGCGCTGAACGGAGAAATAGGGTCTGGTTAAGCGAGACTATGTTTGATTGGTTGCTGAACTCTCTACACGGTGACTTGTTTGTACTGCAGAGTGACTTGTTTGCAGCTGAACTCTCTACAGAGTGATTAGGCCATACCTATTTAATCTTATGTTGCGCAGGCCCGGCCGACTGCATTTTTCTTCAAATGAAATAATTTTGAAAATCACCTGTGCGGATCACGTATACTTAATTAAATACAACACATCATCAGCCAGGTATAGTCAAATTCCAAAATCGGATGCTTTTTGACCTCACATTTTCATCCAAATATGGATGATGCTTCACTAAATCATCCATTTTGGATGATTATTACTCATCTCTCTTATAGTTACATAAGCAAACATCATCCAAAAGTGGATGATTATTGCTTGATTCTCTATATAGTGAGTGCTTATGTAAGCAAATATCATCCAAAAGTGGATGATATTTGCTTGATTCACTATATAGTGAGAGATGTATGCAAGAAGCATCCAAAATCGGATGTTTCTAACCATCCAATATTGGAATGTAAACTTAGCCTTCCAAAATCGGATGTTTCTAACCATCCAATATTGGAATGTAAACTTTGCCTTCCAAAATCGGATGTTTCTTGCCATCCAATATTGGAATGTAATTTCTGTCGTCCAAAATTGGATGTTTCTTGCCATCCAATATTGGAATGTAACTTCTGCCTTCCAAAATTGGATGTTTCTTGCCATCCAATATTGGAATGCAATTTCTGTCGTCCAAAATCGGATGTTTCTTGCCATCCTATATTGGAATGTAATTTCTGTCGTCCAAAATTGGATGTTTCTTGCCATCCTATATTGGAATGTAATTTCTGCCTTCCAAAATTGGATGTTTCTTGCCATCCAATATTGGAATGTAATTTCTGTCGTCCAAAATTGGATGTTTCTTGCAATCCAATATTGGAATGTAACTTCCGCCTTCCAAAATCGCATGGTTTTTGAGCATCAGCACCCTCTTGATATAGTCCAAAGGGGACCATTGAAGATCGTCCAATGCTTTAAAATTGTAGAATACGATGTGAAACCTCTTGGAGATATCTGATGATACTAGAAGAGTATGAAATCTAGATTTTTAACTGTGTATGTACTATTATAGCTACATTCATTATTTATATTTTATATGCTTGTGTTTAAAATTTTATCATTTTCATTTTCAAACCGACCTACCTACCCAAACTTAAAATTATTTTGTTCGCGCAACATAAGATCAAATAGGTATGACCTTACTTGTAGCTGAACATTGTATATGTATAAAATAACTCAGGGGCGGATACAGGGGGGTTAAGAGGGTTCCATGGAATCCCCCTTTTGAAAGAGCCTCTCTTACTCGAGATACTCTAATAGAACAGTCAAATCGAAGTACTCTAATAGTGCAGTCACAGTAGTTTTTTGAGGAGCAGTGTAGCAAGCTATGTATCTAGTTATAAATGAGGAAATATAGTTGGTGAGAGCATCTAGGGTGAGAGGCAGTTATTGTCAGCGGGTAATAACTTTTTTGGCCTTCAACTTACAGCTAAGCTGAAGTTGTAATTCCAAAGTAGAACGCCCCTTTTTAAAAGTCTGGATCCGCCCCTGTAACTTGTTTGTAGCTGATCTCTATAGGGTAGCTAACTTGTTTATATAGACAAACTCTCTACTGGGTAAGTTCTTTGTAGCTGAATTCTCTACACAGTGACTTGTTGTAGCTGAACTCTCTACAGGGTGACTTGTTTATTGCTGAACTCTCTTCAATGTGACTTGTAATGTTCTGAATCTCTACAGCGATATATTTGTCTCTTCAGGTGACTTGCTTGTAGCTGAATTGTCTATAACATTAACTGTTTGTAGCAGAACTCAATACCGAATAACTTGCACTGTAATATAATTCTATAATGGAGTAAATGTATTTACAGGATGGGGTAAAACCGGGACGGGGACAATAGCGGTAAAACCGGGACGGGGACGGGGAAATAAGGGTAAAACCGGGACGGGGGCAGGGACGGGGACGGAAAACAGGAGTAAAACCGGGACGAGGACAGCCAAGGTATAGGGACCACTGTTAGAGTAAGCTATTTTCTCTGAAGGGATTGAATCTTGGATTGGATATAAGTTATGTATGGCTAAGCAAAAATATCAAGTAGCTTTGAGGTAATTTAATCTTTAAACTGTCACTTAAGGTTTGAGAGATTTTGACGTCCTTATAAGCTAGTGCATGGCTTAGCTAAGAAAAAATCAAATAGCTTTCTCTAGTAACCTTTGAACTACCGTATAAGGTTAGAGAGATTTTGACATCCTCAGCTAGCTATATAAACCCAGACCACACACTAAGACACTCTTCAGTGGTTTTTCAAATGGATTGTGAAGTGGAAGATCAAATCATTTCGTGCCCAGATTGTAATTATTGTCTTTGTTCATACAAGATCCCCGGGAAGCCTGCACAGTATTAAAAATTACTTTCTAGCGATTTGAATGTAGCTGTGGACTATAACCAAGTTGTAGATCACTTGGAGAATTCTGACACAACGTATAAGGAGTACATCAACACTTTGGATGCTAATTCTTCCATCCAACCTAAAGGAGGGACAGTGTTCCTTTATGATCTAGGTCTATAGATGAAGCACAGTGGGAAGTCAAGAAAAAGAAGCTAAGGCAAGTGGAATTATTTAGCTCAAGCTGCTGTGCATGCTGAAAATTAGTTTACTCATATGCTAGGCAAGAGTTCATAATACAGTAGTGGGGGAGAGTGTCTAACTGAAATACTTCCATGGAACACACTGTGTTAAGTTACACCTGAGTCTGATCAAGGAATAAAGAATTGCCCTTAGCAGCACCAATTAATGCTAATCAAACGTTCTCTATCACCAGTGGAGGTAGTTTTCTGTTTTCCGTCCCCGTCCCTCTCCCCGTCCCGGTTTTAAACTTATTTTCCCCGTACCGGTTTTACCCCTATTGTCCCTGTCCCCATCCCTGTCCCCGTCCCGGTTTTACCCCATCCCGTATTTACTGAATGTTCTATTAGGGTGACTGTTCTATTAGAGTATCTCGATCTGGAATTTACTACACTGAGTAGACTTTCGAATCATAACTCAGTGGTTTGTAATCAGATTCTTTTGTACTACTGCAAGGACTTTCTATGAAGATTAAGGTATATGCTGATATTTTGGGTCAGGTTGTATTAAGGGTCTCATAGCTTAAAATATGCTCAGAGGGTTAAATCCTGCAGATTTAGAAAGTAATGGATGATACTACTTTAGATCAACATAGACAGTGATCATAAGCTAACCGCAAATTCAATTAAGAGATAACTTAGTTCATTAAGTAGGAATATTGCTCCGGATTAGCTACATGTACCTCTTACCATCTAGTAAGGAGCATGAAGATATAAAGTGCAAAAACCAAGTCAACTATGGTGTTTTGAATTCCATTAGAGTGCCTGTAAATATTTCCGCAACATTTAGCATAATTGAATATAAAATAATTAACTTATGAAGTAATGAATATTGTGACCCATAATACCCCCATATGACTCATAATAGGAGAATATACAGTACTTTAGAGAAAAGATCATACAGCCCACCACATGGTAGGATAATTTTTGAAATTTTAGGATAGTGTAGTTTATGGTTACACCATTGCCTACAAGTAGTATGAAAAATTTGGGTCACATTATTAGGTGATAGGAATATTTTTAACTTAAGTGACTCGTACTACCCACATATACCTTATTTCAGCTATACACCTAATTACAGCTCATTGCTCTAAACGGTTTACCTAGTAGGCGTATAAACTTTCTTATTCATAAAAATCGATCGCGTAATTGTGACACAGGTTGGGTTTTGTGTCATATCTCCATGGTCTTTATCTCGATTCCTTTCTAATGACCAAAAGGCACTCCTACGATGGTTACTCCAACTACATAGCAATCTTTAACACATTCCATGGCGGTTTACCCTGTAGGCGTGACAACACATAGATCTTGTTGTACGCCGATAATCGGTCAAAACTCCTGAACCATTCATCGGATATGAACTAAATTTGATTCTAGGATTTGCCTTCGGACTAACTTTCTGAGTGCCGAATTTCAAGGGGATCGGAGTAAGCGTTTAAGTTTTATAGCAAATTTTGCAAGTGCGTAAAAACACAAAGAAGGAAGAAAAAAAGGAGGAAAAATCAAAACTTTGGTAAGTCGTATCTCTTTCTTCAAATTTGGTATATAGACTCCCCAAGGTGGCGGGAAACTCTGTAGCTAATTTGGTTCCAATCGGATAAGTGATCACCGAGATACAAAGGTGTGAAAATGACGTTTTTCTTCCTGCGGTGTGGCGCTGGCTTGTTGGGCCGCACGACACACTATCGTGTGTCTTGATATATATCATTCATGAAGAAGCATATAAAATAAAACCAGTAAAGAAACCAAACCAAACCTGAACCCTGACCCTAACTCTAAAGTACAAGACATTCCCCTAAAGTCGAATACTCGGGGCATACTAATAGACGCATCCCTAAAGATGAATGTTTGGGCATACTACTCGGTCCGTACTCTAAAGATACTCGAGGAATACTAGAATCGTACTAACCCTAGCTCGCCTCAACCACAATAAAAACTTACCTTCATACAACTAGTGTTTGAATTCTGGGTGACTGCGTCATGATTTTAGCAGCAAAATGTCCAGTCATGGTGCCATAACTCTAGGCACAGAGTAACCAAAAACAGCCAAGCTGTAATAAAAGATGTGGCCCCATAGCTAAAGGCCATGGTGAAAAAAGATGTGAAATCCAAGATGACGGCCAAGAAATGGCTGTGATGGTAGGTTAATGATAAAAAAATATAACGACAATTCAGGTGAATTTTGTGCCAAGACCCAGTGACACCAAATTCACTTGAATTGTTGTTATTAAAATTTTTGCCATTAGCCTACCATCACAGCCATTTCTTAGCTGCCACCTTGGATTTCTTGTTTCACCATGGCCTTATTTAGGCCGTTCCTTTTTACAGCTTGGCTGTTTTTGATTAGGCCAAGACACACCATAGTGTGTCGTGAGGCCCAAGAAGCCGGAGCGCCACACCGTGTGTTTATTGACAAGAAGAACGAAAACGCCATTTTCACACCTTTATATCTCGGTGATGCCTTCACCGATTGGAAGTAAATTTGCTACAGAGTTGTCTGCTAGTTAGGGGAATCCATATAACAAATTTGAAGAGAATCGCTGAAGCCACTTCCGAAATACGAGCAGCCAAATTTTCGGAGTTTATTTCATCTTTTCGCACGCATGCAACAATTGCTGTAAAACGCAAACGCCTACTCCAATCGCCTTGAAATTTGGTACACAGAAAGTGAGTCCAAAGGCGAATCGTAGTTTTAAATTTGGTGCAAATCCGATGAACAGTTAAGGATATTTGACCAATTATTCGCGTAGAATAATATCAATTTGTTGTCACGTCTACAGGGAAAACCGCTTCATGGAATGAGTTGAAAATCGTTTTGTTGATCGATCAACCATTGTAGAAGCGCCTCTTGGTAGTTTGAAAGCAATTGAAATTAAGATCATGGAGATATGACACGAAACCCAAAGTGTGTAACAATTGCACGTTTGAGATTCGCAAATAAAAATACCAAACAGTTTCAAGCCTACCGCGCAAACCGCTTAGAGTACTGAGCTGAAAATTAGTATGTAGCTAGCATAGTCATCGTAGAAAGTCCTTGCACTAGTACAGAACAATCGGATTACAAACCATTGAGTTATGATTCCATAGCCAACTCCATGTAGCAAATGCGAGATCGAGATACTCTAATAGAACAGTCACCCTAATGGAGCATTCAGCTAGTTCATGACTTACACCATTATAGATTCCTATTACATTGCAAGTTATGCTGTAGGAATTTCAGCAGCAACCAGTTAATACTGTAGACAGTTCAGCCACAAGCAAGTCTCCCTGTAAATTTCAGCAACAAATATATCGCTGTATAATTATTACAAGTCACACTGAAGAGAGTTTAGCTATCAACAAGTCAGGCACCCTGTAGAGAGTTCAACTACAAACAATTCACTCTGTTGAGAATTCTGTTACAAACAAGTCTTCATGCAGAGAGCTTAACAACTAAAATCCACCCTGTAAAGAGTTCAGCTTTACTAACAAGTTACTCTGTAGAGAGATCAGCTAGAAACAAGAGTTAGCTTAGCTAGGAAACGCCACCTTGTAGAGAGTTCAGCTACAAGCAAATCACACTGTAGAGAGACCAGCTAGAAGAAGCCATCATGTAGATGGTTCAGCTGTGAACTGATCACCCTGTAGGGAGTTAAACTAGAAACAAATCACCTGTAGTAAGTTCAGCTACAAAGAAATCATCCTGTAGAGAGTTCAGCTACAAACAAATCACCTTGCAGAGAGTACAACTACAAAAAAAATCACACTGTAAAGTGTTCAGCTACAAACAAACTCACTTTGTAAAGAGTTCAACTTGACACAAGTCACCATGAAGAGAATTCAGCTACCAACAGATGGCCCTGTTGGTAATTCAGCTAGAAACAAGTCAGCCTGTAAATTGTATTATTGTATTAATGCTTTACAGTGCAGTGACCAGCACTGAAGGTCTGCAGCAACATGTGCTGCAGCCTTAGGATTACCTAACCTAATTTTAAAGGACTTAGGCTTAGTGACTTATAGCTGAAAAGGTGTAACAGAAAAGGGGCCAAAGTAAGGAAAAAAATCCCTCCAACCCCAGGAATCGAAGAGTTCAGCTACAACCAAATCAACTGTAGAGAGTTCAGCTATGAACAAGTCACCCTAGAAGGAGTTCAGCTTGAAACAAGTCACCCAGTAGAGCGATCAGCTAGAACCCTGTACAGCAATCAGCTAGAAGAAACCACCTTGCAGAGAGTTCAGCAACAAAGAAACCATCCTGTTAAGAGTTCAGCTATAAACAAATCACCCTGTACAGAGTTTAGCTAGAAGAAGTTATCTTGTAGAGAGTTCAACTACAAACATCCACCATGTAGAGAGTTCAGCTGCAAACAAATCGTCTTGTAGAGAATTCAGCTACAAATGAATCACACTGTAGAGAGATCAGCTAGAATAAGTTACCTTTTAGAGAGTTCAGCTACAAAGAAACCATCTTGTAGAGAGTTCAGCTGCAAACAAGTCACCCTGTAGAGAGTTCAGCTACTGTGTAAACAAGTTACCCTGTAAAGAGATCGGCTAGAAAAGAGGAGAGAACAACTTACCCTGCATAGAGATCAGCTAGAAACAAATCACCTGTAGAGAGTTCATCTACAAGCAAATCACCCTGTAGAGAGTTCAGCTGCATTTCCAGTCACCCATTAGTGAGATCAGGAAACAAATTACCCATAGGGAATATTATATACACATATCAAGACACACGATAATGTGTCGTGCGCCAAAGAAGCCGGCGCGCCACACCTTGAGTATATGAACAAGAAGAAAGAAAACGCAATTTTCACACCTATGTAGCTTTATGATCCCTTATCCGATTGGAACCAAATATGGTACAGACGTGGCGGCCAGTTATGGGAGTATATATACCAAATTTGAAGAAAATCGGTCCAGCCATTTTCGAGATATCAGCGAACAAAAGTTTGTTTTAATTTCTTCGTTTTTTCTTCTTCGTCTTCTTCATTTCGCACACTTCGCAAAATCCACCATAAAACACGAATGCGTGCTCCAATCTGGATGAAATTTGGCACACTTGAAGGGCTCATTAAGGCGGATCTCAGTACCAACTTTGATAGGACTCCGATGGATATTCACGGTGTTATGATCGATTAATCGCGTAAAATAATATCGAAGGTCTGTCACGCCCACAGGGTAAACCCCTTGAAGGAATGAGTTGAAAATTGATATGTAGATGGAGTAACCATCGTAGGAGTGCCTTTTTGTGGTTTGAAAAGAATCGAGATAAAGACCATGTAGATATGACACAAAACCCAACCTGTGTCACAACTACGCAATCGATTTTTATGAACAAAAAACAATACGTTTTCATGCCTACCAGGCAAAACGCTTAGAGCAATGAGCTGAAAATCGGTGTGTAGCTGGAATAATCATCATAGAAAGTCCTTGCAGTAGCACAGAAGAATCGGACTACAAACCACTGAGTTATGATTCGAAAGCCAACCACGTGTTGCAAACGCGAGATCGAGATACTCTAATAGAACAGTCACCCTAATAGAGCATTTGGCTACGTTTATAACTTACTCCATTAAAGAATTATATTACATTGCAAGTTATTCTGTTGGGAATTCAGCTACAACCAGTTAATCTGATAGACAATTCAGCTACAGGCAAGTCACCCTGTACAGAGATCAGCTAAAGAAGTTACCTTGTAGAGAGTTCAGCTGCAAAGAAACCATCATGTAGAGAGTTCAACTATAAACAAATCACCTTGTAGAAAGATCAGTAGAAGAAGTCACCTTGTAGAGAGTTCAGTTACAAAGAAACCACCGTGTAGAAAGTTCAGCTACAAACTAGTGACCCTGTAGAGACATCAGCTAGAAGAGGTTACTTTGTAAAGAGTTCAGCTACAAAGAAACCACCATGTAGAGTGTTCAACTACAAACAAGTGACCCTGTAGAGACATCAGCAGGAAGAAGTTACCTTGTAGAGCGTTCAGCTACAAAGAAACTATCATGTAGAGAGATCAGCTACAAACAATTCACCTTGTAGATAATTCAGCAAGAAGAAGTCACCTTGTAGAGAGTTCAGCTACAAAGAATCCATCATGTAGAGAGTTCAGCTGCAAACAAATCACCCTGTAGAGAGTTTCAGCTACGAAAAGATCACTCTGTAGAGAGTTCAGCTAGAAAAAGTCACCTTGTAGAGAGCTCAGCTACAAGAAGTCACCATGTAGAGAGTTCAGCTGCAACCAAATTACCTTGTGGAGAATTCAGCTACAAACAAATCGCCCTGTAGAAAGATCAGCCAGAAGAAGTTACCTTTTAGAGAATTCAGCTACAAAGAAACCATCATGTGGAGAGTTCAACTACAAACAAGTCACTCTGTATAGAGATCAGCTAAAAGAAGTTACCTTGTAGAGAGATCAGCTACAAACAATTCACCCTGTACAGAGATCACTTTGAAGAAGTTCTTTGTAGAGAGTTCAGCTACAAACAAATCACCCTGTACAGAGATCAGCTAAAGAAGTTACCTTGTAGAGAGTTCAGCTGCAAAAAAACCATCATGTAGAGAGTTCAACTATAAACAAATCACCTTGTAGAAAGATCAGCTAGAAGAAGTCACCTTGTAGAGAGTTCAGTTACAAAGAAACCACCATGTAGAGAGTTCAGCTACAAACTTGTGACCCTGTAGAGACATCAGCTAGAAGAAGTTACTTTGTAGAGAGTTCAGCTACAAAGAAACCATCATGTAGAGAGTTCAGCTACAAACAAATCACCTGTAGAGAGTTCAGCTACAAACAAATCACCCTGTACAGAGATCAGCTAAAGAAGTTACCTTGTAGAGAGTTCAGCTGCAAAGAAACCATCATGTAGAGAGTTCAACTATAAACAAATCACCTTGTAGAAAGATCAGCTAGAAGAAGTCACCTTGTAGAGAGTTCAGTTACAAAGAAACCACCATGTAGAGAGTTCAGCTACAAACTTGTGACACTGTAGAGATATCAGCTAGAAGAAGTTACTTTGTAGAGAGTTCAGCTACAAAGAAACCATCATGTGGAGAGTTCAACTACAAACAAGTGACCCTGTAGAGACATCAGCTAGAAGAAGTTACCTTGTAGAGAGTTCAGCTACAAAGAAACTATCATGTAGAGAGATCAGCTACAAACAATTTACCCTGTAGAGAGTTCAGCAAGAAGAAGCCACCTTGTAGAGAGTTCAGCTACAAAGAATCCATCATGTAGAGAGTTCAGCTGCAAACAAATCACCCTGTAGAGAGTTTCAGCTACGAAAAGATCACTCTGTAGAGAGTTCAGCTGGAAAAAGTCACCTTGTAGAGAACTCAGCTACAAGAAATCACCATGTAGAGAGTTCAGCTGCAACCAAATTACCTTGTGGAGAATTCAGCTACAAACAAATCGCCCTGTAGAAAGATCAGCCAGAAGAAGTTATCTGTTAGAAAATTCAGCTACAAAGAAACCATCATGTGGAGAGTTCAGCTACAAACAAGTTACTCTGTATAGAGATCAGCTAGAAGAAGTTACCTTGTAGAGAGTTCAGCTACAAACAATTCACCCTGTACAGAGATCAGATTGAAGAAGTTCTTTGTAGAGAGTTCAGCTACAAACAAATCACCCTGTAGAAAGATCAGCTAGAAGAAATCACCTTGTACAGAGTTCAGTTACAAAGAAACCACTATGTAGAGATTTCAGCTACAAACAAATCACTTGTAGAGAGTTCAGCTACAAACAAATCACACTGTATAGAGAGATCAGCTAGAAGAAGTTACCTTGTAGAGTGTTCAGCTACAAACAAATCACACTGTATGGAGAGATCAACAAGAAGAAGTCACCTTGTAGAGAGTTCAGTTACAAAGAAACCACCATGTAGAGAGTTCAGCTACAAACTTGTGACACTGTAGAGATATCAGCTAGAAGAAGTTACTTTGTAGAGAGTTCAGCTACTAAGAAACCATCATGTAGAGAGTTCAACTACAAACAAGTGACCCTGTAAAGACATCAGCTAGAAGAAGTTACCTTGTAGAGAGTTCAGCTGCGAAGAAACCATCATGTAGAGAGTTCAGCTACAAACAAATCACCCTGTAGAAATATCAGCTAGAAGAAGTCACTTTGTAAAATGTTCAGTTATAAAGAAACCACTGTGTAGAGTGTTCTGTAATAAATATATGTTTTATATATATATATATATAATTTGCAGAAATATTTAAAGTATTTAACATCTGCTTCATCTTTTCTTCTTCCTGTGGTAAAGAAAAGAAAATCCCCAAAGCCAGCCTATAGCCGGATTTGGGGTATACAAACACAAAAAGAAGTGAAATCTAATCAAAAACAGCTAAGTTGTGAAAAAGGTGCGGCCCCAAAAAGGCTATGGTGATAAAGGATGTGACATCCAAGGTGGAGGCCAAGAAATGTCTGTGATGGTAGGTTAATGGTAAAAATTTTAATAACGACAATTCAGGTGAATTATGTGCCAAGACCAAGTGTCACCAAAATCACTTGAATTGTCATTATTAAAATTTTTACCATTAACCTACCATCACAGCCATTTCTTGGCTGCCACCCTGGATTTCACATCTTTTTTCATTATAGCCTTTTTGGGGCTGCACCTTTTTTACAGCTTAGCTGTTTTTGATTAGATACATATATATATATATATATATATATATATAATTTGTATGTTTACTAATAAAATCAAAATTAGTTGAAGTATTTTAAATCTGCTTCATCTTTTTCTTCTTCCTGTGGTAAAGAAGAAAAGAATTAGTTAAAAATCCCAAAGCCGGCCTATTTGGGATATACAAATACAAAAAGAAGTGAAATCTAATATAAAACAGCCAAGCTGTAAAAAAAGAGTGTGGCCCTCAAAAAAGGCTATGTTGAAAAAAGATGTGAAATCCAAGGAGGCGTCCAAGAAATAGCTGTGATGGTAAGTTAATGGTAAAAATTTTAATAACGACAATTCAGGTGAATATTGTGCCATGACTAAGTGGCACCAAAATCCACTTGAATTGTCATTATTAAAATTTTTTCCATTAACCTACCTACAATCACAGCCATTTCTTGGCCACCACTCTGGATTTCACATCTTTTTTCATCATATATAGCCTTTTTGAGGGCCACTTTTTTTTACAGCTTGGCTGTTTTTGATTAGGTAGTATTATTATTTCACTCTCAGATTCAATTTCGGACTCTGATTTTCAAAATTTCCCTGGTAAACTTGTCTCCAGACTCTCCTAATTAGCAATCAGACTGTTTTCCCATTAAAGTATGGCTGCTTTTCCTCCATATGCATAGCACAATGTAGTTAGGCCCAGGCATGAAAAGATTATGTCCTGAATGTGCACTTCACCAGAAAGGTGCTTCCATTTCTTCTGATACATACCATAGGAGTCAGTTGCTTGAGAAAGTGTGCAGTGTTAAATAAAAGTTGTTTTAGCCACTGGGTTGAACAGCAATTGAACCGCATTAATCTTTTCCTCAATCTGGCTGATCCGCATCACTACTAATAGTTTTCCAGCCAAAAGAATGTTTATAGCATTGGAAGAGAAATTTCAACAAATTCTGCAATCAACTGTAACACACTATCTACCTTTCCAGTACCATTAAATGAAAAAACCATGGTACCACAGTTGAAATGTCTGTGTCAGTCCTGTCGTGCATAGCTCAGCTAGTCAGTAGTCAGGCTCCCTGTCTCTTCTGGTACTGTAAAGACGGTTTGCTAATCATGCTGACTATGCCACTGTCATGAGTACAATATTGAACTAGCTACTCTCAATACAACAAATTCAACAACTGACTACAAAAGTAATAGAGTCTCTCTTATAAAACATAGCTCCTATTGTATGTGCATCAACAACTTTCAAGTGTTAATAATTACAAAGGCTTCATTGCAAGTGCAGATATTTACAAAGACTGTATTACTCAATGTCATGCATACTGTTACATTAATATAAAGTACTATATTGTGGATTTGAGTGATCGTGATAATAAGGTATTAGTGTTGCACCGATATGAGATTTTGCAGATATTCCAATAACCGATATTAGATAATATTTTCAAGCCGATAAATGTAGCCGATCCGATATAGCATTGCATGTCTATTTTGTAGCAATTTTTACTAGAAATTTGATTGTGAAGAACCAATTTACATTGTTTATGGCAACAGTATTGCTACAACAATTGCTGGCAGTACACTGAAGCAGTAATAACAACATTGTAGTACAGGAAAATGCAACTCAATGCATTTGTAAACATTTTTTAGTGTACATGAGCTAGTATTTCTAAATACGTACATTAGTGATGCACCGATACTACTTTTTCACTACCGATCCGATACCGATATATTTAAGGTCAAAAATGGCCGATGCCGATCCGATACCGATACTTTGCCCCACAGGCATTTCTCACAAGAAACAGCTAGTGATTTAGCTTACTAAACTCATTTGATAATCCCATCAACTGCAGTTCGTTGGATTTGTGGCTATCAATTACGCGAAGATAAGTTTATGGCTTCAATGAATCTTATTGTTATTGTTATTAGTGCTTTACAGTGACCAGCACTGAAGGTCTGACAGCAACATATACTGCAACCTTAGGATTACCTAACCTAATTGCAAGGACTTAGACTTAATGACTTATAGCTGAATAAAGGTGTAACAGAAAAGGGGCCAAAGTAAGGAAAAGGGGCTTATCTCGTGACTTACTTCAGTTTCCACTGTACTAATAATGCTAGTAACTGGCTTCTTTTAAGGAATTCATGGCTTATATCAGCTTTTGCTCAACTCCGCTCAATGCGCTATGCACGTCGCCATCTTGATAAGTAATTAAAGGACGTCATTTAAAGTATCGGTTGGTATCGGGCATTTATAGCTTTACCGATAGAAGTCCGATACCGCCAAAATAAGGCTGATATCGATACTAGTATCGGTATCGGTGCATCACTAACGTACATATATCTGCATCTGCTACTTTTTTCACCATGGCGCCGATCCGATACCAATATACAAAAATACAGCCGATATGTGGTTTTTCCGATAACCGATCCGATTATCGGTGCAACACTATAAGGTATATACATTTTGTTCATTATCATGATGCAGGGGTATTAAACTACTAAGATGATTGTTAGCCATTAATTACTGGACATGGAATAACTGGTCTTATTGCCCATGACAGCAAAATTATTATTTTTTGCCATGAATATAATTTACATGAATACACTTAATTTCTCTGTCAAGGTCATCCAAGCTTGTGTGGTCTGGGGCCATGGTGGGGCCATGGTGGAGCTATGGCCAAACAAGGGAAGGTTGCATGGCTCTGCACAGCTCTGTGGTGCTGAGTATAGACTTGTGTTGTATATGATTTTCCATTCGTTTCAGCCAGTTTTGAGTAATGTATGTGCCATACTGTGATGTTCAGTATAGACCTGTGTTGTGAATTTCCATTCATTTTAGCCTGTTTGAGCAATGTATGGACCATACCGTAATTAGGCTTAATTCGTCCCTATGCTTTCCTCATAAAATTTCGAACAAACTTTTACCCTCCCATCTACCATTTCCCTGCCCTTTTTAACTTTCCTGATACTATCAACCTCGAGTTAAATACTATCTAAAATGGCAGGAGATTTATCTGCTGGCTGCTTGTTCAGTGCATGATTTAAAAGGGAGGGGTTTCTAAAAGGGAGGAATTGTTGTAAAACATGTAACTATGTAGCTACAGCAATTTCAATACTAAAAATTTGCATTTCTTGATACTTGCAAAGAGGTGATAAGACTAGCTTTCCCAGGGACAGTAATGTATGTAGTTATAATGAGTAGTAAAACAGTTTCAATGGATTATGTTGCAATAGCAATTGGCTGCAGTAAACAAAATGATGATAACAATCACAATAATGATGGCAACAATCACAATTTCAACCATGGTAACAGTGATGATGGTAGCCACTCCTCTGGTAAAACTGTTGGTTCTGTGATTGGTGGTATTCTTGTTTTCCTTTTCCAATGCTGTTGCTTCTGGTGTTGTTTCTGCTACTTTTGTGGTAAATGCTATGAGGTAAGCATTTTATGATTGTATCATTGTGTATAATACAGGATCAAATGTGACTGGATCTTGGAAAACCAACCTTTGGACACAAACAAAGTTTGCAGAAAAACTCAAATGAAAATTTCAACAACTTTTTTAAATTAGTTTTTTTACACATTTGAATAATTATAGCAACTGTTAAACTTGCTAGCTGTGAAGTTTTACCTGCAAAGTTTCTTTTTCCTAGGAGATATAGATGATTATATCAGACCATGTAGTAATTTCACATGCATGAGACACCTATTAACATACAAATTGGGTGATTTGTTCAGGTGCTGGAGTGGCTAAAACGAAGTCTTAAACAATGATACATGCCATTTATTTGCAGAAAAGTACCAAGAATACTTCATTAAATTATCAGAAATCTCTTTTAAAGTATTTTAGATTGTGGAAATGAGATTGTTAGTAAACAAAGTGATTTGTCACTCACAGAACTCAATGCATTACCATAAAAGTTAGTTTGTAATGTACAGTACAGAAAATCAACCATATCTCAGGAATGCTTAAACATGTATCAAGCTAAAATTTTAAGACAAGATAGATAAACAGTGAGTACTACATTTAAGCTATAAAACAGTAAATTGACCAATGTGCCAAAGAGGTAGGTTTTCCAAGATCGGGCTACAAATGTGGCTGGATCTGCAAAAACCTGACACAATCAGGAATTTTTTGAAATCGTATTCATTAAATATTAATTTTAAAGTCTATTTATCCAAGTGTATGCTCTGGTAAAGTTTCAGCCTCATTTGCCAATAACATTGTGAGTTACAGCACTTTTACACTGTGAAAAAAAGAGAGATATAAGATGGTATTTCCAGTGGCTTATTGAATACAAAAAAGCTTGGTATAACCTGTATTATACTAACAACCCCACATAAGGCTTTAGTTAATGTGTTAAACATACTGAAACCATATATGTGATGGTATAGTGTGGGCATTATATCAGATATAAGCTATTTCAAGTGTTGTGGTAAATAAACTGAAACCATACATGCAATAGTATAGTATGCATTATACTAAAGTATAACATGAGTATAATACAGGATTTATATTAAGGCTTATTTGTATTCAATAAGCCACTGGAAATACCATATTATATCCCACCTTTTTCACAGTGTTAAGTAAAAAAGAAGAAAAATCATATTGTACAGCAAGTATAGGAAAACAAATTGCAGGTGCTTATTAAAATGGTTGTAACTTGTGTGGAGAATGACATACGGAGTCAAAATTTACATCATTGCGTTCACCATGAAAAGGGGAACAGAGCACTGGGTATGGTTTTTCTTATACTGTAATGACTTTTTTCACTATGTTGTGACTGAGGCAATCAGCTTGTTGTTATTTAAGAGATTATTATAGTGATTTATGTAGTGTACTTTTGTACGTGTTGTTTGTGTGCAGGGCTCCACCAAAAATCATTGTTATTTCTAAGTTAACCACTGTTAAAAAATATTACAATAACGAAAGAGAAATAAATACAGAAAATTGATCACATATTGACATTTTTACATGATGTAAACAAACGTCTACAACATGTGTATCCTTGGTTTACTGCAACAAAACAAAATAATTCCTCTTGAGTATATAGGTGAATAAGATAATATCCATGATTTTTTGTTAGACCCTTTCTTCACTAAGAAGACAGTGTTTAGAATTTTTAATTAGCAGTAGTTAATGAACCAAAAGTAGGTTCAATATTATAAGGTGCATAAGCTGTTGAATCGACAGTTAAACTTAGACAAAACTGTTACTAATACAAAAAAGTTCAGCATCTAGGCTGGAGGATCAGATTGTGGCCTATATGCTCTTGCATTCAGTTTCCCCTTGTGCTCTGGGACACATCCAGCAAAGTTATTATATCACCAGGATGAATTTAGATCACACTATCTCTGTTGTCTAAAGAGCAAAGAAATTACCGACTTTCCACATGATAAAATTATGAAAAACCCTGGGAAATCACAGAGTAAAGGTATATTGTACTTGTCACCTGCCAGATACTGGGGATAGCATGGTTCAGTGCTCAAAATGTCTGGAATGGCTTCACCAAACATGCTTAGAAAATGAATGGGAAGATGACAAACCTTTGCCTAAACTGTGGTATTGTCTAGACTGTAGGTAACTATGGACTGCAAGTCATATACATCTTTCATTGACTCTAAATATTGTATGAAGTTCATTATTGTAAGCTGTTACATTATCATGACAAACTTCTTTAGCGCATAGTACATGTAGCTAGTATGTACACATGTATGTGGTATGCTTGAAACATGAGCAGTGTAGTGTGTGTGTACAGATGAAGTATTTATCCATGTACATATATTATGATAGTCTGCTGACCAATGGCACTCAGGATGTACTGTCAGCACTTAGCTAGCTAGGAGTTTAAGCTGATCACATGTATGAATGCATGCAGTGGACATTATTCTACATTTGTATATAGCTATACGTATCCACAATGCATCGATACAGCATTAAACAAGTTGATGGTCTTTATTGATCAGTGTCGATAGTCATTGGTGGCTTCTTATTGCCACCGATCGGTGTCAATAGTCATCGGTGGCTTTTTAATGCCACTTGTCAGTGTCAATAGTCATCAGCGGCTTTTTAATGCCACTTGATGGGTACCACTAGTCATCATTTATTGGATTCTTAACACTAGTCAGTGTCAGCAGTCTTTCGTGGTTTCTTATTGCCACCGATCGGTGTCAATAGTCATATGTGGCTGTTTATTGCCACCGATGATCAGTGTCAATAGCCACGACTAAAAATATCCACTAAACGTTCTTCTTCAAGTGGTGCAGACTTTACGTATCTTAGTTTCAAATCAGTTACGTAAGTACGCTTCGCCGCTCCATTGAAATCCAGTTACAATATAACAAATATTTAGTAGTATTCAGTCCTCTCAAGACATGGACTGCCATCAATAATTAATGTAAAGCACGTATCACGTGTATTCACTTGAGGTGTTACAGGGACTTCCCAAGAGATTTCCACTAAATAGGCCGCATGATCATTGTTAGTCAAGTGGAACTTGTTCTTGGTTATGGCTCTACAATACGGTACTCGTACTTTAATGTATTTTAGTGTTTAATAATATTATACTTCTCTCTCAAGACATGGACTGCTATCAATAATAATATAAATCACGTATCAGGCGTGTTCACTTTTCACTTGAAGTGTTACTGTGCAGGGTCTTTCCAAGGGATATCCCCTAAATAGGTCACGTGATAACTGTCAGTCAGGTGGAACTTATTTATTTCCATTAATGCACCATGGAGCTTTTGTTTTGGGGCCTTCATTAATTGATAATTATGCACATACCATGGTGCAACAAAGTTTGTAACAAATTGCAGGAATGTGGTTCGTGGTTTGCTGGTATGAGCTTGTGTTGTGGCTTTCAACTTTTATAACAGATTGCTTGAAAGTACATATGCATGTGGTTTGTGGTTGCCAATGATTGTGTATATGAGTTGGGGTTGTTCCACACAGCTTGCACAATATTCAATTATCTGCATGATGACACAAGGTTAAGTGAAACCTGTAAAAGAACAAGCAGGCATTGAACTTAACCTTGAATTAAACGCACATGTAACTAACCTGGAACATCAGTCACAACACCAAAGACACTTGCTTGGATATCCTCATGGCTTAACTATGGAGTGACTTGTGTAATTAACCGGCGCTAAACAGTATCTACAACACAATTTTCTTTTCTGCAAGAACTTTTTAGCACCAAGTAAAGGCACTACCATCTCTCCTACAAGAGCATTTCACAAGAGATGTGATATTAACTCGAGTACAACCAATATGTGGTGTATGTTTGTGAACATGTGTGTATAGTGTTTGCACATTTTGTGTGTGTCTTGTGCTTGTATAATTATGGTGTAAGGTGTGTTTGCATGTAGTGAAATAAAAATAATAGTATGATGTTTGTGATCTCTTTCATAACCCTTAGCAAAGCATCTAGCTCTACGAGTGGCAAACCAAGTTGGTAGGTCATCCTCAGGGCACTATGACAGTGGTCATAGCAGGTTTTATTAATTGACAGGTACAGAATGATTGATATACTTCAATAGAACAGTCAAGCAATAAATACTCTAATAGAACAGTCAAGCAATAAAATACTCTAATAGAACAGTCATTGAACAATATAGCTAAATATTTACATCTCTGTCTGAAAACACTCCCAGATCCCAGATGCAATATCAGAGTTGCTATTTCAAGATGGTGGCATTCCCCCAGATCACTTAGAAAAGCATGCTTAGCAAATAAGTGCTTCACACACATCTTTGGTTACCCTGACTGTAGCCACTATTGCTTGGCATGACCAGTAATTTCCACTGCCCCTTGTCCTAATAAATAATAATAGCTACTAGAGGAATGCATGTTATATGCTCACCATCTATCAGCAGTTTTCTGTTTGGTTGCAACACCTCTACAAGGCAGAATTCATCATACACCCCCTATGGCTTGAACATTGGACCTGTAAATTATATCTAATCCAAAACAGCCAAGCTGTAAAAAAAAGTGTGGCCCTGAGAAAGGATATGGTGAAAAAAGATGTGAAATCCAAGGTGGCGGCCAAGAAATGGCTGTGATGGTAGGTTAATGGTAAAAAATTTAATAACGACAATTCAGGTGAATTTTGTGCCAAGACCAAGTGGCACCAAATTCACCTGAATTGTTGTTATTAAAATTTTTACCATTAACCTACCATCACAGCCATTTCTTGGCCGCCACCTTGGATTTCACATCTTTTTTCACCATAGCCTTTCTCAGGGCCGCACTTTTTTTTTACAGCTTGGCTGTTTTGGATTAGATTTCACTTCTTTTTGTATTTGTATACCCCAAAGCCGGCCATAAAGCCGGCCTATGGCCGGCTTTAGGGCTTTTTAACCTGTCATTTTTTCTTTACTACAGGAAGAAGAAAAGATGAAGCAGGGTGATTTCTTTGTAGCTAACCTCTCTGCAAGGTGATCCTTCTGGCTGATCTCTCTACCGGATGACTTGTTTGTAGCTGAATTCTCTACATGGTGATTTGTTTGTAGCTGAACTCTCTACAAGGTAACTTCTTCTAGCTGATCTTTCTACAGGGTGATTTGTTTGTAGCTGAATTCTCTACAGGGTGATTTGTTTGCAGATAAACTGCTGCAATGTAACTTCTTCTAGCTGAACTTTCTACGGGTGGCTTGTTTCTAGCTGATCTCTCTACAGGGTGACTTGTTTCTAGCTGAACTCTCTACAGGGTGATTTGTTTGTAGCTGAACTCTCTACAAGGTAACTTCTTCTAGCTGATCTCTCTACAGGGTGACTTGTTTCTAGCTGAACTCTCTACAGGGTAATTTGTTTGTAGCTGAAATCTCTACAAGGTAATTTCTTCTAGCTGATCTTTCTACAAGGTGATTTGTTTGTAGCTGAATTCTCTACAGGGCAATTTGTTTGCAGATGAACTCTCTACATGGTAGTTTCTTTGTAGCTGAACTCTCTACAATGTGACTTCTTCTAGCTGAACTCTCTACAGGGTGACTTGTTTCTAGCTGATCTCTCTACAGGGTGACTTGTTTCTAGCTGAACTCTCTATAGGGTGATTTGTTTGTAGCTGAACTCTCTACAAGGTAACTTCTTCTAGCTGATCTTTCTACAAGTTGATTTGTCTGTAGCTGAATTCTCTACAGGGCAATTTGTTTGCTGCTGAACTCTCTACATGGTAGTTTCTTTGTAGCTGAACTCTCTACAATTTGACTTCTTCTAGCTGAACTCTCTACAGGGTCACTTGTTTCTAGCTGATCTCTCTACAGGGTGACTTGTTTCTAGCTGAACTCTCTACAGGGTGATTTGTTTGTAGCTGAACTCTCTACAAGGTAACTTCTTCTAGCTGATCTTTCTACAGGGTGATTTGTTTGTCTCTACAGGGCAATTTGTTTGCAGCTGAACTCTCTACATGGTAGTTTCTTTGTAGCTGAACTCTCTACAATGTAACTTGTTCTAGCTGAACTCTCTACAGGGTGATTTGTTTGTTGCTAAACTCTCTACAAGGTAACTTCTTCTAGCTGATCTTTCTACAAGTTGATTTGTCTGTAGCTGAATTCTCTACAGGGCAATTTGTTTGCTGCTGATCTCTCTACATGGTAGTTTCTTTGTAGCTGAACTCTCTACAATGTAACTTCTTCTAGCTGAACTCTCTATAGGGTGATTTGTTTCTAGCTGAACTCTCTACAGGGTGATTTGTTTGTAGCTGAACTCTCTACAAGGTAACTTCTTCTAGCTGATCTTTCTACAGGGTGATTTGTTTGTAGCTGAATTCTCTACAGGGCAATTTGTTTGCAGTTGAACTCTGTACATGGTAGTTTCTTTGTAGCTGAACTCTCTACAATGTAACTTCTTCTAGCTGATCTCTCTACAGGGTGACTTGTTTCTAGCTGAACTCTCTACAGGGTGATTTGTTTGTAGCTGAACTCTCTACAAGGTAACTTCTTCTAGCTGATCTTTCTACAAGGTGATTTGTCTGTAGCTGAATTCTCTATAGGGAAATTTGTTTACTGCTGAACTCTGTACATGGTAGTTTCTTTGTAGCTGAACTTTCTACAATGTAACTTCTTCTAGCTGAACTCTCTACAGGGTGACTTGTTTGTAGTTGAGCCCTCTACAGGGTGATTTGTTTGTTGCTAAACTCTCTACAAGGTAACTTATTCTAGCTGATCTTTCTACAAGTTGATTTGTCTGTAGCTGAATTCTCTACAGGGCAATTTGTTTGCTGCTGATCTCTCTACATGGTAGTTTCTTTGTAGCTGAACTCTCTACAATGTAACTTCTTCTAGCTGAACTCTCTACAGGATGACTTGTTTGTAGCTGAACTCTCTACAGGATGATTTGTTTGTAGCTGAACTCTCTACAAGGTAACTTCTTCTAGCTGATCTTTCTACAGGGTGATTTGTTTGTAGCTGAATTCTCTACAGGGCAATTTGTTTGCAGTTGAACTCTGTACATGGTAGTTTCTTTTAGCTGAACTCTCTACAATGTAACTTCTTCTAGCTGAACTCTCTACAGGGTGACTTGTTTCTAACTGATCTCTCTACAATGTAACTTCTTCTAGCTGAACTCTCTGCAGGGTGACTTGTTTGTAGCTGAAACCTCTATAGGGTGATTTGTTTGCAGCTGAACTCTCTACATGGTAGTTTCTTTGTAACCGAACTCTCTACAATGTAACTTCTTCTAGCTGAACTCTCTACAGGGTGACTTGTTTCTAACTGATCTCTCTACAATGTAACTTCTTCTAGCTGAACTCTCTACAGGGTGACTTGTTTGTAGCTGAAACCTCTACAGGGTGATTTGTTTGCAGCTGAACTCTCTACATGGTAGTTTCTTTGTAACCGAACTCTCTACAATGTAACTTCTTCTAGCTGAACTCTCTACAGGATGACTTGTTTCTAGCTGATCTCTGAACAGGGTGACTTGTTCCTAGCTGAGCTCTCTACAGGTGATTTGTTTGTAGCTGAACTCTCTTACATGGTGGTTTCTTTGTAGCCGAACTCTCTAAAGTGACTTCTTCTAGCTGATCTATCTACAGGATGACTTGTTTCTAACTGAACTCTCTACAGTGTGATCTGTTCATAGCGGAACTTTCTACTGGGTGATTTGTTTGCAGCTAAACTCTTTGCATGATTGTTTCTTTGTAACTGAACTCTCTACAAGGTAACTTCTTCTAGCTGATCTCTCTACAGGGCAATTTGTTTGTAGCTGAATTCTCTACAGTGTGATTTATTTGAGCTGAACTCTCTACATGATGGCTTCTTTGTGGCTGAACTCTCTATTAGGTACCTTCTTCTAGCTGATCTGACTACAGGGTAACTTGTTTGTAGCTGAATTCCCTACAGAATAACTTGCAATGTAATATAACTGAGTAAATTATACATGCAGCTGAATGCTTTATTAGAGTGACTGTTCTATTAGAGTATCTCGATCTCGCATTTGCTGCACGTAGTTGCCTTTCGAATCATAACTCAGTGATTTGTAATGCGATTCTTCTGTACTACTGCAAGAACTTTCAATGATGATTATTCCAGCTACATACTGATTTTCAGCTCGTTGCTCTAAGCGGTTTGCCTGGTAGACACGAAAACTAATAGTTTTTTTATTCTTAAAAATCGATCGCGTAATTTTGACACAGGTTGGGTTTTGTGTCATATCTCCATGGTCTTTATCCCGATTCCTTTCAAACCACAAAAAGGCACTCCTACGATGGTTACTCCATCTACATATCAATTTTCAACTGATTCTTCCAAGGCGTTTACCCTGTAGGCGTGACAGACCTTCGACCTTATTTTACGCAAATAATCGGTCTTAACTCCGTGAATGTACATCGGATTCCTACCAAAGTTGGTACGGAGATCCGCCTTAATGAGCCCTTTAAGTGTGCCAAATTTCAGCCCAATCCGAGCACGCATTTGTGTTTTATGGCGAATTTTGCGAAGTGTGCGAAATGAAGAAGATGAAGAAGAAGAAAAAAACGAAGAAATTAAAACGAAATTTTATTCGCTCGTATCTCGGAAATGGCTTGAGCGATTTTCTTCAACTTTGGTATGTAGACTCCCCTAACTGGGCGGCACGTCTCTAGCAAATTTGGTTCCAATCGGATAAGGAATCACAGAGCTACATAGGTGTGACAATTGCGTTTTCTTTCTTCCTGTTAATATACTCACGGTGTGGCGCGCTGGCTTCTTGGGCCGCACGACACACTATCGTGTGTCTTGATAACTGACAAAAATTAGTGATATTCCCCGAAAACACCTTTGCTGTAAAAAAGGTGCATCCAAGAAACTACAAGTATCTGTAACCCCATGTAAAACAGTTAAGCTGTAGAAAAACACTCCATGAAATTAATGGGGAACTGAAAGAGCTGATATCTAGAGCAGCCAAGAATCAATAATGTTACTACAACTGACTATGATTACCAAAGAATACCTTGGCTGTAAAATAAGCAAATAAAAGTAACTGGCAACCAAAGCACCTGGTATCTGAAGCGGCCAAGAATAAAAGTTAAGTTGATACAACTTACTACAATTATAAACTTGCAACATTGAATCCTAATCATTCAACTGTGTTCTATACATTCACCCTTGCTACATCTTAAATTAATTCTTTGTAACTCTAATTGGCTGGTGATTTGGCTGCCTTTTTTCTTTACTCTGACTATTGAAAACAACGGCCAAATTATCAGCCAATTAGAGTTACAAAGAATTAATTTAGGATGTAGCAAAGGTGAATGTATAGCACACAGTTGAATGATTAGGATTCAGTGTTGCAAGTTTATAATTGTAGTAAGTTGTATCAACTTAACTTTTATTCTTGGCCGCTTCAGATATCAGCTGTTTTGGTTGCCAGTTACTTTTATTTGTGTGTTTTACAGCCAAGGTATTCTTTGGTAATCATAGTCAGTTGTAGTAACATTATTGATTCTTGGCCGCTCTAGATATCAGCTCTTTCAGTTCCCCATTAATTTTATGGAGTGTTTTTCTACAGCTTATCTGTTTTACATGGGTTACAGATACTTGTAGTTCCTTGGACGCACCTTTTTTTACAGCAAAGGTGTTTGGGGGGAATTATTACTACAAGTAACAAAGATACTAATCTCATTAGTTATCCTCTGCGTAGCACCTAGCCACGATGAAGTAACGAAGCCTACTGAATTAAGTTTATTCACGAGCTCCTTACTTATAACCAAGATTTGCGCATTGTCCAACAACGCAATCATGTCACATGATAAAGTGATAGTTTCACATGTAACAGCTTAAGGCTGTGGACACAAAGTAATATAATATGTAATATTATTATAGTTACTTTATTTTATCGGTAATATGTAACTGTAACTAATTAGTTCAGTTGCAAATAATATGTAATATGTAACTAGTTACTTTTACAAAGTAACTTGTCCAACACTGGATAAGGTTCTAGTAAACCCCTAATTAATGCAATTCTGTGTCCAATTAAACGATGAACTAAAGTGAGCTGATGATGTTAAATGCATGGGCCCAAGCCAACACATGATTGGAGATGGAGTGCTTTGGCAAACTCTGAAAACAGTGTAAGGCTACCAATGAAATTAGACTTTATAAGCTGAAAGAAAGACAAAGATAAGCTCATTAAATCACATTTCAAACTACAGGTAAGATAGTTAGCAGCATGATAACATGTACTACAGACTTTATATACTCTTATAACAGCACTTACTTTCATTCTCAGTCTACTCTGGTAATTAACACTGATAAGCAATTAAAATTAAATAGTATGTAGCTACATAGCTTTTTGCTTTTGTTTTCTGCCTGCAGAAGGTGTTTTATAGGGTTTAGGAATACTGTTGGGTATGGGAGGCTGGATCATGTGGGTATTAATTTTCTGACACTACACAGTTGTGCAATGGCGGAACAAGGATGAGGCATTTAGGGAAAATTCCCTTCCTTCACCTTGTGGAGGAGTCACAGGCAGGCAAGCTGACAGACAAAACATTAAGTGTCAGTAATTTTTTAATTTTCTATATCCGCCCACCTGTAAGCATTGCTTGTTTTAATGCTGCATTTGATGTCAGATGGATTAATAATTAGTATACTGTAAAGGCGATTTTTGTCATATAAGCTGCATCTAAGATAGTTTTAAGTGGCATTTAGGCGATGCATGTCACTTTTGAGGATCTCTACTTAAACCAAGGGCAGTTTTAGGAGGTGCTTGGGGGGCTGAAGCTCCCCCTCCAAACTTTTACAATGAGCAAGCTAGGAAGCTCTTCTAATAGCTGTAGCACAGGTGCAGTTGTATTTTATACACATGTATGGGTAATGAAAAGACGGAAAGAGCAAGGGGAATAGCTAATCTTATCCAAGAATTACTAAGAGGGGTTCAAATTATACTTCTGGAGTAAGTCTTACCTTAGAAGCTACTAAATCCGAAATACTCTAATAGAACAGTCAACTACTCTAATAGAACGAACATCCATCATTAAAACTATAATTTTAAGAAGTTACCAAAGTGTAAGCTTAAATTAAACCTATTCTTCTAGACCTGTGCACTGTTATCCTCACCATTGTACCAAACATCTTGCCAGATACCAATCACTTTAGGTAAAAGATTTATACCTTTAATGTACTATAAATTGTATAAACATCATTAATTGAAAATCTATTCTGAAAATAACCTTTCTGTTAAATAGATTAAGTTATTTTAGGCTCTGCACAAACTTGATTTTTTTGGGTTTAAATGCTTCTCTTGCAAGTAAAACAATAGTCTTATATAATAATAGTGAATTTCTTAGCATTACATGATAAAGTTCATGAGGCTGCAACATCTGAGAGCTGTTCACTTTTGTTTCCCTTACTTGATCAAATCCCATGCTACATATGTTTGTCTAAATCTAGCAGCTTCTGGAGTGTGCACTATCAAATCCCTTAAAGGTCAACTTTACGCTTAAAAGATACTGCAGCATTTATGTTTTCATGATCATTGTGTGGTGAAAAGGGGTTAGTCGTGGCCAAAAACTAGTTGTATTTGTAGAATAGTTGTAAAACAATTGTGGTGATGGATGGATCCATCATTTAAAAGTTAGTTGAAATAGCAACCTGCACCACAGAGCAGTGGCTATAATATGAAGTAGATCCAATCCTGTGTGTTAAATAATCTCCTTGGCCTTACCTATACACTTTTTATTCTCTTTGACAAGCCACTATTATACTTTTTTAAAAATCCAATAACAAGAAACATTGTATAGTTCTGTTTTTTAATTAAAATTACTTCTAACTGAACTCATTCATCTTGTACCCACATTTGGTTAAAAATAGCTTCTAGATTCAATCTTGTGATAGCCATTTTCCAAAAACTTCCAGGGGGTCAGGGCGTATATATGCCACCAGATTTAGAGCACCCCTAGCTGGAGAATTCTATACAGTTCAGTGCACATGTACTCCACACACTGGTGAGTCAGTCTATGTACCCTCTCCACTCACACTTACCATCTCTAATGTTTGTAGTTTGAGCCATGAAACTGTAAATTATGCTATACTTCAAAACACTAAATTTGATAATATACAGCTGATACCCATATTTTTCCACTACTAGTTCTTTAAGATGTTAGTCTAAGATTGAATTTTAGCTACATGGCTGTGCCCTTTAGTTGACAAGCTGTAGGGGAATAATGGTATCACATAAACAAAGTGACATCATTTTTCACTCAAAATTACTATTAATATCAATCTCAATAGACCAAATTTGCAAAATTTTCCTGTGGGGGCATGCCCCCAGACCCCCCTAGATAGAGCATGCTCTGCATGCTGAGTGTGCTTCGCACTCTACTTGTATCAGCTTTCTTGCCACATATATAAATGTCAATGATAGCACCCCCCTTCTGAAATCCTAGATTTGTCCCTGTTAACAGTAGTAACACTTCTTGTTTACACCATTCAGAAGTGTAGCTAGTCATTTTTACCACAGTTCCAAATATTATATATTTAAATTAAACTTGTAGACCTCAAGTAATGAATTAATCTGTATTATGTCTGTAACAATGATGGTTTCAGTCTATTAGCTTGAATAGATTGCTAGCAGCATTTTTAATCTCCTTTCACAGATAGTTATTCAGTAATTTGATATCCCATAGAAAACTCAATGTGATAAGGTAATTCCCTAGTGAGTAACTCACTGGAATGTGCACTGTGTTCACTATTCAATAATTGGTCATTAAGTGAAATAATGTACCATTGTTTGAGAAGTAGGCTCTGTGGTTTACTCATAACTTGTAGAGCTGGAGTGATTTACTTACAACTTGACATACCGAGATCAAAGGCTGGACTATTGAATAGACTAAACCAAAGACCATGTGTTGTTGTTTTTTGGCAAATATATATCCAGATATGTTTGATTATGTATTATTGTAAGCCTCTATCTGCATAATTATAATTCTTTGCTCATGCATGCAAACAAAGTGTATTAGATTAATTATCATATTTTTCTGAGTAGTGCTGCAAGACATGTTGCTGTGATGATTGATCAATGCTGACAAACCTTTGATTAACTAACACATACATGATTGCATTACAGTTTTTCATGCAACGCCATTAGTACTCTTTCAAATATTTATTATACATTACCATATTACCATAATAATAAAAACTCTTATGAAGGAGTGAATTGAGCACCTCTTCATGTAGTGCACATACACACTATGACATCTATTATTTGGTGTATATACATTAGACTTAATTTTAATTTGAAATTATTTTGCATGTTGCTTTCAATTTTTAACATACTGTACATTAAACAATCGTTATGAAATTTTTAGTGCTGGTTCTCTACATTCAGCAATCAATTGTAAACATTGGTGTGATTGTATAATAGTATGGTAGTATTGATAGTACTGCAGGACTCCAAAAATGACACACATGCACACATACACTCAAAATTCTGCCCATAAGAAACTGCCATAGAAATATTATATGTGATGAAAAGCATCTTCATAGAAGAGTGTTATACAATACCACTACCAGAGCTGTGCCATCCCTATCATCCCCTAACAAAAACATATCTACTAGATTAGAACTAGGTTCTAATAATACAGCACCTCTACAACCGCCGTGTGTTGTGATAGTTGTCAAAGAGTCTGTATCATCTTCACTGTATCTCTTGAAGATTGATCCACTGTACTAAGTTTCCTGTAGCTGCCCAATGTTCTTACACTAGGGTAATGTTGAACAATTCCCACTTCTTGACAGGTATATAGTTTCACTTTAGACAATAGCAGCAGAGCAGGTGCCTTGATCTTAACATGAACTGTAGTATGCACTTCCCTGTATTCAAAACAAAGGTGAACTTCTATCTTACCAGTGTTTGTACAGACTACATTATGTGACCGGATCTTGGTAAACCTACCTTTTGGGCGCAAGCAAGCTTTTTGGGAAAACTCAAATGAAAATTTCAACAATTTTTTTAAATTATTTGTTTTTGCACATTCAGATAAAGCAACTATTAAACCTTGCTGTGAAGTTTCAAACCCATGGCTTCCTTTTCCTAGGAGATATGGATGATTGTATCAGGCCATGTAGTAATTTCACATGCATCACAGCAAGAACAGTGTCAGTTTCCAACAATTTCTCAATTAGCCCACTTCATGTGTACAAATGCAGTTTACAAAAATTGAGAAATCTCAAGTGTTCAAAGTTGCAAACTTTTTGTACACATCCACAAATGGTTATTGAGTTAAGCAACTTATGTACTAGTGGTTCAGAAAGGGAGAAACTCTGGCCATTAGAATGCTTCATATCACAAGTAGTTATCAAGCAGTTTCCAAATGTGGAAACTCAGTCAATTAACTTTTCAACCACAAAAACCATACAAATACACCTATTAATAGTTGCATGATGTCATAATTAACATGCACCACACAACACAGTTGACATTCTAGCAAATTAATTATTATATCATAATCTTCTAAGTATTAGACATACGTATTTACAAATGTACACATTCCAAATCAATACAGTTATAGCTATACGTTATCAAAATCAATATAATACAGGTGTCATTACTATCACAGAACATTATGTTCCTCACATTTATCTTCTGTTAACAGTTGGATAGGATTTTTATTGGGCTTGTATGAAGTTGTAGACACTTCTGGGTAGTGGCTACTGTACCACCATCTCCCACCACCTTTGATCTTCTATAGCTATCTTACAGTGTGTTAAGGAAGATATCATGCAGTGTCTGTATATGCATACAATAATAATGATAATGAACATACACAATAATGTCATACATACAACTCCATTATAATAGTAGCTTGCATAAGTACACTAAAGTTTGAAAAGTGAGGTTAAAAATTGTATCTCATGACATGGCAGTGGTATTCATTTTAACAGTATTACATCTGCAAACCTCTGTTGCCATCTTGTCTGTGTTCTGTTAATATGTGGCTTGAATACCATGAGTGAAGTTGAACCAAGCAATAAAGTGCTTTATAGGCACATCCTTGATTGTAGGAATCAACCCCCAAAAAACAAATTTCCTTCATAAACATGTGCACTACACACAAACACACATACGCAAAATAGAGCAAAGCTTTTGGTCATATATCCCTATGCTGTGAACCAGTTCAGACACCTCTGCAATACTCAGGTGCTAAGAGTCAGCACATTCCAATCCTCCATTAAATGACTAGTGACCCACATACAAGAACAACAACAACCTTGCCTGGTGAAATGCTTACATGTGAAAGTTAAGGCACGTAGAACTAGACTAAGTTATGAATCCAAGCTGGACGGTTCTTTGCATAGTACCAGAGGATCAAGCTGATGCCTGGACTGTGTGTTCAGTAATTTTAGTGCCAAAATTTCTGGCTAAATAGATTTAGCCTTCTTTGTGTGATCCCAAGTATAAGCACACATTACAGTATGTGTGTGGGTATACATGCACACACACACGTGCGCACGCACACACACACGTGCGCACGCACACACACACGTGCGCACGCACACACACACACGCGCACACACACACACGCGCGCACATGTACACACACATACACACACAAATATGCACAAAGAAATCTCCAGCAGCTGCAGCTATTGCTGCCTAGCAAACACACCAAATATCACATCACACATGTACACTGGACACACACTTATACTCTATATAGTGCACATACACACACAGAAACTTAATAATTGAACTAATGTTAGTTGAATGAACGCACAGTAGTTCTGCATGGGAGATGTATAAATCCTATAGTGCATGCATAGAATGGTTGTTGGCAGGTCAAGTGTTGAGACTGTGCTTTAGCCTTTATAAATGGTTCTAATATAGCATACACACACAGTACGCATTACACACTGTTAAATTTGGCACTCTAAATGCAAGGGTGCATAGTCAAGGGTTTCTGAAGGCTTGGAAGCCTCCCTTTTCCATGAACAGAATATTTTAAAGTTAAAAGTTACACCAAACTTACAGTTCTGGAGCTCT
Source organism: Dysidea avara (assembly GCF_963678975.1). NCBI lineage: Eukaryota > Metazoa > Porifera > Demospongiae > Dictyoceratida > Dysideidae > Dysidea > Dysidea avara. The sequence goes on from NC_089273.1 coordinate 23,330,949, forward strand.
GCAGCAGCTATAGTTGCACACTGGTGCTGCACTGCACTACTCCTAAGGATCACATACACTAACGATGAATCAAGCATTTCTTCAATAGGTTATTAGGTATATCATAATATAATCATATGTGTACGTGACTCCTGGTGTAAATGGCAAAACTGAGATTCACATAAAACTACTTAGAAGGCAGCAGCTGCAGAAAACTTGAGTGCTCATGCAATATATGCATCAAATTATCACAAACTGTTGAATAGTTTATGTATTTACATTATGAATGTTTGTATGCATGTGGATGTTCTATTATATTTGAATACAAGAGTAAAGACATCTGGATTTACTTTGACCATCAACAGGGAAAGGATCAAGAACAATTTTTATATTTGGACAAAAGTTTCGCCAACCAATAAAGTCACTCAGATGTGGAGGAAGCAGGAATACTAAACTTTAAAGTTGGTTGACCATCAAGAGCTTTGCATCTGGTAGAGGAAGAATAATAGTTCTGTTTAGGCCTAGAACTGCATAGATACCAGTATGTACATTTCAGCGAGGAAGACGCATACACACTAACTTTAATGTAACCACCTAGGGCTCAGTTTACGTATGCATTCATAGGTGCTTCCAGGAGATCACCTCAAACCCTCCCCCAAGATAATACACTTCAAATCTGAATCCCCATCCCCTTCCAGAAACTCTTGGTTATGCTCCTGACATGTGCATTTGGTGACAGTGGCAGCAGAAGGGAGTATAGAGAGATTGGAGCCATCAACTTTAAGGGGAGAGGGATAGAGTCCTCCAATATTACCTTTCTTGACATCATGAAATCATCATCATGATTAAACACTGGAATGATTTTTGAATAGGCAGTTATATAATTATTAAATAGGTAGTTATGTATGTCTGATAGTCAAATTACTTGACAATATTTTTTTTGTAAAAGTGTCACCAATTTCAATTTCAAAGCACCTACTTTTCAACAATTTCAGGCCCTCCTATAAGAGGCATGCTGTGCTAAGTGTCCCGCCTGGGTACTGATGAAAGCCGGAATGGAACGGAACGGAATCAATAGGGGGCGTGCGCCAAGTTAAAAAATCGTTTAAATAGATTGTGTACTGTTTCCAACTTTCACACAATAACTAGAATTGTGTTAGAATTAGTTCGCTTCTGCTATAAACATGCTAGAAAACATTTGCTCGACGGCTCTACTTAATGCCCACTGCAAGAATGCGTTGTACAATCGTCTAAGCTGAACAACGATCATCTAGCTAAGCTGTTAACCTATTTTTGTAAGCACTGTTAATATAACATACTGCAGTTTGCGAACTCTCGTAAATCGCTGCCAATAATGGTAGAATTATAGTCGCTTCAGAAAACCAGCGACACATGTACAAAAAGGTTTGAATACCGCTACAACATGAAAATACTACAGTAGTTTACCTCTTGTAATGGTAAGGAAGTACTAGTAAAACAGGATTAAACTAAACTGGATGGATTTTATTTACACACACCTTACCATGTGGTGGGCATTTAATAGAACTTTCGAGCGCACGATTACTAGCATGCCTATAAACAGAAACAAACTAATTCTAGCATAATTCTAGTTATTGTGTGACAGTTGGAAATAGCGCAAAATCTGTTTTAAACGATTTTTAACATGGCGCGCGCCCCGATCGATTCCGTTCCGTTCCATTCCGGCTTTCATCAGTACCCATTGCATACTGTTGTAATCACTAGTACAAACATAAACAAGTACGTACTACTCCAGCCTCTATATGAGTGTCAGTTCAACTTAATATTTAAGCCCAGTTTCATGCCCAAACCTAGCTACCTCCCTCTCCCAACTTTTTCACATTCCTCAGCCTCTGAGTTACACACTTTACACTGACACCAAACACAGTGAGCCATAGATATACTAATTAACCCCACGTGATCCACTACACTTTTCAATAAACTTAGTGTAGAGTCTACCTGTGACGAGATGCTGTAGTTGCCCTCAATTTGTTGTACTGTCCTGATCTCGGTCTTAGGCCGATTAGGGGGACGCTAATCTTTGGCTTACTCGCGTGACCCAAGCAATCAAGTCTCACGTGATGGGTTAGAATACTCTACACGTGATCAAAACGGCGGTCTAGCGATCAAGCATCTTCCCTGACATACTTGTCATGGCAGTTTTGTTGGGATCTCTAGCTCGAACTATTAAGACGGAATAGAAACTCGATGGCGCAATGTTAGCGCCGTTAAGTGCGTGAACCCTGGGGAGGCTTCTGGGAAGAAAAGGAAGCAGTCTGACTTTACGAGGGACTAGCTACAGATTTGAATAGATTCATTTTGTACTAGTTCGACTCAGTTGACGTAATTTTTTATGCTCTAGGCTCTGACTACTTCGCACATCAACTGAACCTGATCAGGTAGGTAGATAGCTAGCTAGTTTGCGTGTGCTTTGGTCATAAATGTGCTGCGACGGTCTTGTAACCATTCGTTTGTTTTTGTAGTGATCAGTGACAAGGCACTTGGATTGGTTGCTTAGTTGATGAAATTGCAATTATTTGAAGAATTGCAGTATCAAACGAGCCTTCAGATTTCATAGTAAGGTTAATGGTTGTACATGCATGTGATCATAAAACAATTATATCCGCAAATGATTATTAAAGTAACAGTAGTACATTTCACATTCTGTCCATGAGTGAAATTGATGATTGAGAATCAATAGCTAAAAAAAACAGTGAGTATACAAATTATAAAGACTATCATTGCTTGCTGTTTATTGAGTTATTGGATGGCAGCACCTCTGACCCTGGTATGTGACATAATTGTATTTTCAAGTATGGATTGTTGTTTCTACATGTAGGGAGCATCCTTTGGTAGAAACCTATAGCAAGTTGATACACATATATGATGGTGTCTGCAGAAATTTATGTGCTTGTTTAGTCTGTGATACTATGACTTTTAGTTTCTAACATCCACCACTGTTATCTGCAAGGAATATGGGGTTAGTGTTTTCGCACTACATGTTTGGTTTAGTGTGTTATTACATTCTCTTGCAAATGATCACTATAGACAATTCTGTGTAGTGAAAGCTAAAGTGACATCCTACTACTACTAACTCTTGGTGATAATAACAATTTTTATGTGTGGTATGATTCAGAGATTAATATTCATTGAACAATAACCATATGTAATGGCAAGAATTTAATTAGCTAGAGTGAAATTTCATTATGGGACTGCGAATACATTTGTAGATGAATAAAATGGCTTCACTTCATGTGTGGTTTGTAGCTGTGACTAAAAGGTTTCCAAAGCAGTGGACAAATTGAAAATGCTCAGTGTGCAAAATAGGAAACTTCTTTTGTTCATTTCCAAACAGTTTGCAAACTGAAACTGGCAGTGTGCAAATGTGTAAACCCTTGTGTTTATTACATGCACAAAGCAGTTTCCAATCTGCGCACTGACTCTGTTCATGCTGTGGAGTGAGTGAATTACACCAACAGTTTACTTCACTAGATCCCTTATCACTGCATGGATTAAACAATTATATTTTCAGCAGTAGACTTCATTAATTCATTGAATTTGAAAATCTATATGTGACCGGATCTCGGAAAACCTACCTTTTGGGCACAAGCTAACTTTTGGGAAAACACATTTCAACAATCCTTTTTAAATTAATTTTTTTTACACATTTGGATAAAGCAACTATTAAACCTTCTTGCTGTGAAGTATCACACCCATAGCTTCTTTTTCCTAGGAGATATGGATGATTATATCAGACCATGTAGTAATTTCACATACGTGGGACAACAAGTAACTTACAAATTGGGTGATTTGTTCAGCTGCTGGAATGGCTAAAACTTAGTCTTAGACAATGACACATGGAATTTAATTGCAGAAAAGTACCAAGAATACTTCATTAAACTATCAGAAATGTCTTTTAAAGTATTTTAGATGGTAAGAATGGAATTATTAGTATACAAAGTGATTTGTCACCATTTGTCACCCTTAATCACCCACAGAACTCAATACATTACCATAAAATGCACAGGACAGAAAATTGGCCATATCTCAGGAATGCTTAAAGATATTAAGCTGAAATTTTAACACAAGATAGATGAGCACCTAGTACCCCATGTAAGCTATAAAACAGAAAATTGACCCATGTGCCAAAAAGGTAGGTTTTCCAAGATCAGGTCACATATGGGTTGCACTACAAACACAGTGCCACACTACACACACATGCTGATGTGGATCCTTGGAGAGCAGTCACACAAACAAACTTTGCTGACAAATTATATAGATGCTCAAAGTATGGCAAGGATTACTCAACGACATCAGTTTTTAATCAATTTTCATGTTTACATTGGCATTAACAATTTTTAATTAAAAGCACACCTGCTATAGATTAAAATATTGCTAGACATGTATATTCTGCATCCTTCAAACAAATACTCTTGTAAACACTCTGTTTCCCAACACTTAATTGTATATTCAAGCATCGGCTTGTGGACATTTTATTGCAAAACAATATTTATGCTGTATAATATTTGTTTGTGTCTGCATACCCAATCCAAGTACCTGAGTAGTAGAGAAGTGAAGTGTGCAGGCATCCAGTTAGGCCATGTAGCTACATGGCCTAACTGGATGCCTGCACACTTCACTTCTCTACTACTCAGGTACTTAGAAAGCTTTGCTTATATGTACATTAAGTGCATGATTTTATGTTGTGTATGTGAATATAAATGTAACTCGCTGTGAACGATGAGAACAGTATACATATAGCACACGTATATAGTAGTCACTACAGTTTCCATATGAACACAACAGTTTTATACCAAACAATCTACGTAACAAAAACTAGCATGTGCACATGCACACAGTACTGTTTAGTAGAGCTTTCCTTGATGTGATCTAGAGTCACATAGCCATACCACTATAGATCCAGTGTACTGTATACGTACAAACTCTCGTGGTATGTAATTTTTTTCAGATTAACATTTCAAGATTTTCACGGTTATATTGTCAAGGATCATTCCCTCAGATGAGATAAGCAATCTTCTTGGAAATCTAGTAAAGAAATGTTAAAATATGTGGACACATTATTCAACACAGACGTACACATACACACTTCTTCAGTGCCTGTCCCACGATTTTCTTCATCTTGACCGATGGCCCCCAATACCCCATAAAATGCGTTATTCCCACCTAGTCAAGTAACGTAGCTATTTACAAGCTTCATAATTTAGAAGAACCTCATGGCAGGAGAACAGGTCAAGGGCCTGAGCTTGTTCCACATTTTTTCCACATTGATGCTTGTATGCGTACGCAATGCATGAAGTGCATGCATAGGATGGCCTTGTTGTTGGATTGCAAGGCCAACTCTACGGCACCATGACCCTTCCACCATATGGTCAGGGACAGGGCTGCTACCATTAGCTACATCACAAAGGACTGATCCTCGGTGGTACAGGTACATTACCAGGTAGGAGGTCGACAGCATGGGCACACATACCCACATGCCAAGCAATCAGTGATTACACTTACCCAGTGAGCCATGGTACACCTATGTGCTACGCACTATACTCAGGTACTATAACGGTTTGAATGTGGGTTCACCGTGACCATATGAAAACGGTGTAAGTCAGCTCAGACGAATGCATGAGCAGGACTTTGTATACCATCATATGTACACTTTTAGCTGAGTCCTCAATAAATGAATAATGGAATTACAAAATGCATAATATTATGGCTTCGTATACCACATGTCTTGCCCACTCCTTTACAAATCTTTACATTGAAGGAATAGTAACTCTTTAGAAGTAGCATCATAAATTTAGGTAGGATTTTAATGTGATTGCTACATGTACTATTTGCTACATCTACATTTCAGAACTGCCACACTATCAAGATATTAAATCCTTGTCAATGGTCTTGCAAACAAAGTTACTTGTAAAGCATTAATAAAGCTATACAGGATGTAGCGATATGGCTCAATTTGCTTTAGTACATTACTGAGTGTGGTATTCATTAATTGTACAACCTTAACAATGCTTTAAATTCACTTTTAAACAACTCTTGAAGCAAGTTATTATTAGAACAAAACTGTAGAATAGCAACAGTATAATGATAGCACACTCACCTATATACTAGGTACACAGCCATTTTGTGTTTTAAAATATATTTTCTAATTGACGCAGCCTTCCAAATACCAAATTAAAGTTGCACAATAGGCTTTCTATATATCATATACAACAGAAATATGACTACTGTATTGTAACTAGCAAAAACTACTTACACATCTTGAATAAGTTCTTCGTAACTTTTCGCTACAAATATTCTAAGTAGCGCCCAGTAAACAAATGATGTAATTCAATCTATTGTAGGGAGTTCTAGTTACTCTAGGAGAGTTCACTTAAGCATGCAAGGCGTTTCCTTTACTCCATGAAATTCTGCAAATAACTCTGTATAAATCTCAAATGATGTTAAAGACATACAGTAAAACTGTAACTAAATATTTACAATACACAGCTTTATAACATTGGAAAGTCACTGAAAAAAGAGATCAGTAGCAAGGCTTCATCATCAGCAAACAACGCTTCACTGCCACTTCACTGGAGTTACTTCTTGCCACATGACATGTTATCAGCTGTAGTAAATAACAGTATAGTAAAGAAATATTCAACAATCATATACTTGTTACCTTTATGGCTGAAGGTATGTCACACACAGTTGCCAACAAAGTTGTAAAAACAATTCTACCAGACAAGCAGCATTGGTAGTGTAAACTAAAAAGGCACAATTGCTATCATGCAAAACAGCACTTTTTTGCTACCTGGAGTTAGGGATGCGCCGATTTTGCCAGAAAAATTTTTGGAAAAATACGTTGGTAAAAGCAAAGAGCAAAATGCTGGAAAAATAGGTGGAAAAGTGGAAAAATGGGCACCAAGGAATGGTAGCTTAGCACATTTTGTATGAAAAAGATCGAGATACTCTAATAGAACAGTCACGAATGGTATTAGGATAACATGAGCTCATAGGAAATGGTGACAAAAGATCGAGATATTCTAATAGAGCAGTCACTATGTACAAAATATTCTAATAGATAGGGTCCGCAATCCAAAAAATCAACTTCTACAAATCAATCCCCCTACCATTGTGGGATGTTCATTGTAGTATCCCATTGCTTGATCCACCATGAAACCGGAGGCACGATTGTTGTCTTCACAGAAATATTGTTTTCAGTATCTCGCAAGATGCAAACTTTACTTTTAAAATTTCGTGCTCCACACAAAGGACCGGATGAAACTTGCTACTTAGCCAAATCGTATCCAGAGTTGTTGTAGTTGAAAAGTACGCACAGAAATAAGTAAATGATTTGCTGGGTGCCCGGCACAGGGTTGCTTTCTTTGAAAAAACAGACAAAGAAATACGAAGTCTCGAATTCAAACTACCCTACCACCCAGGGCAAGAGAAGCCAACTCTTCCTCATAGTGTTTCGATACGGTTGGGTGCATAGTCTGTCTATGCTGTTAGTTTGGAAAAGATCTGAGACTTCTCACCATCTGGGTGACGAGCGTCAAAATTTTCTTCAGCATCAAAGAATTGTGTCGCGCTTTCTAGCCATTTCCAGCGCTTCTGCAGCCACAACAATCATCAATTATAAACTAAAACTATGGCAAAAGATGTCCCTAAACGTTTGGTAGTAGCGGTTGTCAATTATTATTTCATCCACGGCTTCCACGTCTCGCTCTAAGCTATGCATCAAGGGAGACAGCGAAATCGTCCAAATTTGACTTCGCCTCTCACGCTCCACAGCAGCTTCAAATCTTCACTAGATCACCCTGCATCACCATTATGCTGCAAAACATCCAAAAAACAAACCGAAAAAAGCACAAAATCTTTCATTTTTGATTCGAGCTGGGTGGAGCTCCTGGTGAGCTGCTGGTATACTGCATCATATGAAATCACAGAAATACCAACTACTACTACTACCAAACATTTTGATCCATCATTTATCATCATTCTAAACAAAATTAAGTGACCAGTGTGGCATCAGAAGTACTGGAAAGCGCTTTGGTACCATTGAGAGAATCCCTTGAAATCACGCATGAAAATATTGACGTTCTTCACCCAGATGGTGAGAAGTCTCAGATCCTTTCCAGACTAACAGCATAGACAGACTATGCATCCAACCTTATCACATCACTATGAGGAAGAGTTGGCTTTTCTTGTCTTGGCTGGTAGGGCAGTTTTAATTCGAAAATTTGTGTTTCGTTTTCTGCGTTTTGAGAGAAAGCAGCCCTGTGCCGGGAACCCAGTGAATCATTTTCGTATTACTGTGCGTACTTTTTAACTACATTAACTCTAGATAATACCTAGCTAAGCAGCAGGTTCTATCCTGTTGTTTGTGTGGAGCACGAAATTTTAAAAATAATTTTTGCATCTCGCGAAATACTAAAATCGATATTTCTGTGAAGACAACAATCGTGCCTCCGGTTTCATGGTGGATCTAGCAATGGAATACCACAATGAACATCCCACAATGGTAGGGGGATCGATTTGTAAAAGTTGATTTTTCGGATTGCGGACCCTATAATAGAGCAGTCACACATGCTTGCAAGCTTGAGATACTGCAATTAATTCTTACTGATGCTCAGCAAAATAGAAAAAATCTGAGCTAAATATTGAGCAAAATAGGTGAAAAATAAAAGAATTGCTGGAAAGAAAAATAGGTGGGAAAAAAGCAAAATAGGCTCATCCCTAGCTGGAGTTCATCATTTTGTTTGCCTATTTGTTCACTGATTTCTTGTGGCACCTGTAATATGTTTACAAATTGATGCACAGTCACTGTATGTTAACACACTTTCTGGATGTTGTAAAAATTCTATGTTCTCAGTGACATTGAGACATCCATGCTAAAAAAGTAAATATGTGTTTACGTAACTATAAACATTATCTCCTTACAGGTCAAGAACAACTTGGAAGGTTGATGAAGTCAAAGACACCGTGACACAATGTACATTGTATCAAAGATTCTTGTTAACTGCAGATGATACATCTTACTAGCTAATTCCAGTGAATCTGCATGTAATTATGTAAAAAGACAATGATACAGGCTACTGACCTTACCAGGCAATATCATTGTGTCCGGCTGCTAACGTCAACTGAAGGCAGACGGACATGATATGTAGCTACGCCATGTTTAAGCTAGGTGGCTTTCCTCCCCTCCCTCAAGTCTTCAACTTCTTACACACTGACTACTAGTAGCTAGCGGTGGGCTTGGATGGGCTGAATACTGTACGTACCAGTCAGTGATACGACTGAGTCCGCCGAATTTTATTCTCTTTTCCTGAGTCTTGAACTATTTCTGCCATGTCACAATAAGGCGCCTAAACCCTCACGAGCACTGGTGACTTCCGTTGAAGCCAGTTTAATTAACCGGTGGGTCACACGAGACGACTCAGATATGAGCCCAAACGTACCTGAAGAAACAATGAACGAGATAGACTCTAGTGAACGTCCAGTAATTATTCACGAACAAGTAAACACTTTAGTATCACCTTTTAAGCACTACAATTCCTCAGAGAAGCAAACCGCTTTCAACTACTCAACACGGCTCTGTTGTCAAAGAAGCCGTTTCTATGGTAATACTCTTCACCCTAAATAATGCGCTTGTAATAGAAATGGTATTTAATAATTATACATACGTATTCAAAATATTCTTGACTCTTGAGTGACAATTCGTCCTCCTGCTTTCGTACTGTCTGTTGCCTTCACTATGTCTTGGTTAGCCTGTAAAATAAAACATGAGTAAATAGCTGCCATTGAAAAGGAAGCCTAATAATTACTTTACTTTTACATTGAGTGGCTAGAATTGAACCGGCTATAGTTAATGGAGAAAATAACACAGTGAGACAGCTATAACCTGCATGCTGGTGGCTCATCATATGTGGCCTCAGCCATACTGGCTCACTGAGTTCACCTTAGCTACTAGCTAGCTGGTAATGGGAACTCTTCAGTTTGGTGCATTCACTTACTTGGAGTTCTCTTTACCCTTAGTGGGTTACTGTTACTCTCCTAGTAATCCAAACTCCCTTTTCAGAGTAAAATATTTTACTCCCCATAGTTATTGTTGCTCCCCTGTTTTAACAGTGTAGTTAGTTACAGCTGTTTTGTGACTGCTGTATTCGAGTATCTTGATTGTTTTAATGCAGTACAAGATGAAAGGCAAAGTGTTACTAAGGGTTTACTAGTTAAAATGGGTGTTAGTTGACTGCACTAAAACTACAGTTGCATTTTAATAATATGTCATTGTAATCTGGGGTTTCTGTCAAAACCATGGAAACTCACCTACTGTTATCAACAGTATTTGCTTATTCTAACAAAAAGTATTGAAAATCCCATCCAAAAACAGCTTGTAGCTGTAAAAAGTGTGCGTCCAAGTAAAGCAGAGTTAACTGCAGCAAAAGGTAATGATATCATCATGCGGCCATGTGCAAGGTGTGCAAGTCATAAAATTAATATTAGCTAATCACATAATACAATATTATTGTTAAAGTGTTAATGAGAACTGTGTGATGCTAGTTTTTAAGTGTGAGAGCATCTTCATAAATGCCACACAAATTTGATTTTCAATAAAGCAATGGGTATAGATTCTCTGATAACAATTATTAGTTTGAGTTTAGCCACCTTTCCTGTGTATGGCAATGCTATGAACAAAGGAAAGGTGGCCAAACTCAAACTATTTATTGCTATCAGAGAATCTATACACAATGCTTTATTGAGAATCAAATTTGAGTGGCATTTATGAAGATGCTCACACACTTAAAACACTAGCATCACATAGTTCTTAACACTTTAACAATAATATTGTATTATCTGTAGGATTGAGCTAATTGTGCTTTGAAAATAGCCTATTATGCTTTTGAGCAGTGCTAAAAAACCAGCCTATTACGCTCAAAATTACAATCTCAAAACCAAGATTATACTCGAGGGCTGATTGTTTTATTTGAGTATATCTGCATTTCCTGAATGCTGTATTAGAGTAAGTGCCTGTTCTATTAGAGTATCTCGATCTTATTACCATAAAGTGTGAATAATCAGTCAAGAAATAGTGAAACTAATAGCACTGCAAGATTTTGATATAAAATGTAGTAATAATGTGCAGTGTGTTCATGCTGTGCAGCATTTTTGGCACGCATTACGCGTTTTAAATTAAATTCTTGAAAATTGTCCTATTATGCTGGCATAATGCTTGATGCTTTTGCCAGCCTATTATGCTCAAAATTATGCTGGCATAATTGGTGAAAGCCTAATTATCTGATTAGCTAATATTAATTTTACAACTTGCACACCTCGCACATGACCGCATGAGGATATCATTACTTTTTGTCGCAGTTAACTGTTTTACTTAGACGTGCATTTTTTTTTACAGCTACAAGCTGTTTCTGGATGGGATTATTCCTACTGGATAACTTGTTTGCAGCTGATCTCTCTACTAAGGGACTTGAAGTGTAGCTGAATTCTCTACAGCGTGATTTGCTTATAGCTGAACAGCTGAATTCTCTACAGGGTGATTTGTTTTTAGCTGAACTCATTACAGGATGGTTATTTTGTAGCTGGACTCTGCAACGTGATTTGTTTCTAGCTGATCTCTTTACAAGGTGACTGCTCCTACAAAGGTGCCTTGTATCTATAGCTGAACTATTTACAGGATGATCTGTTTGTAGCTAAAATCTCTACAGGGTGATTTTTTTGCAACTGTATTCTTTACAGGATGACTTGTTTCTAGCTGATCTCTCTATATAGTAACTTGTTTCTAGCTGAACTATCTACAGAGTGAGTTCTTTGTAGCTGAAATCTCTACAAGGTGACTTCTTCTAGCTGATCTCTCTATAGGGTGACCTGATCTCTCTGCAGGGTGACTTTTATCTTCCTAAACTCTCTACACGGTGATTTCTTTGTATCAAAACTATCTACAGGATGATTTTTGTATACCTGAACTTTCTACATGGTGGTTTTTTTGTAGCTGAACTCTCTACAGGGTGATCTGATCTCACTACAGGGAAATTTGCTATTTGGTTGTAGCTGATCTCTCTACAGTGGGTGATTTGTTTTAACTGAAACCTCTACGTTGATTTGTTTGTAGCTGAAATCTCTACAAGGTGTTTTATTTGTAGCTGATCTCTCTACAGGGTAATTTGTTTGTAGCTGAACTCACTGCAAGATGACTTGTTTGTAGCTGATCTCTCTTCAGGGTGATTTGTTTGTAGCTGAACTCTCTACTGGGTGATTTGCTTGTAACTGATTTCCGTATATTATTGTGTCTAGTTTGTAGCTGATCTCTACAGGATGGTTTCTTTGTCACTGAACCCTCTACAAGGTAATTTGTTTCTAGTTGATCTCTGACTTCCTCTAGCTGATCTCTCTACAGGTTAATTTGTTTTGTAGCTAAACTCTCTATAGGATGGTTTCTTGGTCACTGAACTCTCTATAAGGTGACTGTTTCTAGCTGATCTCTCTACAAGGTGACTTCCTATAGTTGATCTCTCTACAGCTTGATGTGTTTGTAGCTGAACTCTCTACAGGGTGATTTGTTTGCAGCTGAACTCTCTACAAGGAGATTTGTTTGTAACTGAACTCTCTACAAGATGTTCACTTAACTCTCTACAAGGTGACTTGTTTCTAGCTGAACTATTTACAGGATGATCTGTTTGCAGCTGAAATCTCTAAACGGTGACTTGTTTCTAACTGATATATCTATAGGGTAACTTTTTTCTAGCTGAACTCTCTACAGAGTGAATTCTTTGTAGCTGATCTCTCTGAAGGGTGACTTTTATCTAGCTGAACTCTCTACAGGGTGATTTGTTTGTAGCTGAACTTTCTACAGGGTAATTTATTTGCAGCTGAATTCTATGAAGGGTGATTTCTTTGTAGCTGAACTCTCTACAAGGCGACTTGCTTCTTGATGATCTCTCTAGATGGTGACTTCTCCTAGCTGATCTCTCTACAGGGTGACTTGTATAGCTATACTCTCTACAGGGTGATCTATTCATAGCTGAACTCTCTACTGGGTGATCTGTTTGTAGTTGAACTATCTACATGGTGCTTTCTTTGTAGCTTACAACAAGGTAACTTCTTCTAGCTGAACACTCTACAGGGGATTTGTTTGTAGCTGAACACTGTACAGGGTGATTTATTAGTAGCTGAATTCTCTACTAGGTGACTTGTTTCTAGCTGATCTTTATAGATGGTGACTTCTTGTAGCTGATATTTCTACAGGGTGACCTGTATAGCTGAACTCTTTACAGGGTGATCTGTTCATAGCAGACCTCTCTACAGGGTGATTTGTTTGTAGCTGGAATCTCTTGTTTCAAATCTGATCTCACTGTAGTGTAACTTGTTTGTAGCCGAACTCTCTACAGGAAGGTTTCTTTGTAGCTGAGCTCCCTACAGAGTGATTATTTTTGTAGCTGAACTCCATATAGGGTGATTTGTTTGTACCTGAACTTTGTACAGTGTGATTTGTTTATAGCCGAATGTTCTGCAGGGTATCTTGTTTTTAGTTGATCTCTCTACAGGATTTTTTTGCAGCTGAGATCTCTACAGGGTGACTTCTTCTAGCTGAACTCTCTCTTGTTTCTAGCTGATCTCTCTACATAGTAATTGTTTGTATAGCTGAGCTCTTTATATATAGGGTGGGTTTTTGGTTTCTGAACTCTCTACATGGTGACTAGTTTGTAGCAAACTTCTCTACACAGAGGCGTAGCTAAGGGGGGCAAGGGGGGGGGGAATTTGCCACTCGATCACCAAGTGTTTTTTGTTTTTAACTTCCATCACAGTATTACAAATGACTATAAATTATGTGCGCTACTACGCAGTATCGCCAGGGGTTGCTAGTGAATGCGCACACAACATTCACCTCGTTCGTGAATCAAGCCACCGAATTAAAATATTAGAGACAAACTTCTATATTTAGCCTAGATTTCTCACGTGATAAAACAATTTTGAACCTACCAAATAGTGACCCGCTCGAAGTGACCTCGCAGGACTGAGTCACAACTCACAAATGATAAAGGAGACCAGATTACGCTACGAACCTACTGCCTAGGAGGTGATGAAGTGTTATTATTATTATTATTATTATTGTATAATGTACAAACCTCAATCACAAGTATAATGTACATGATTAGTTAACAAACTAAAACGTTAATAAACTTAATTACATGTAACTATAATAGTAAAGATTTAAAATTATCGACATTATCAGTTTCCGTAGGTGATTCCGTAGTACCCTTTTCTGTTACACCGTTTCAGTCAGTCAGTAAGTCAAGTCATTAAGTCTAAGTCCCTGAAATTAGGTTAGGTAATCCTAAGGCTGCAGCACATGTTGCTGTCAGACCTTCAGTGCTGGTCACTGTGAAGTGCTTATAATAATAATAATAATAATAATAGTCTAATTACTCTAGGGAAGAATGATTGCATGTAGGAATCAATTCTTGAGGGTAAATGTAGGTATTTGCTGCTACTACTACGGGTGGTGCTTGGGACTTTATGTGTTAAATGTACCCGGCAAGATAATTGAGTACACTGGATCTTCGTATGGCAGTGGCATGCCAGTCAAATATTTTTTTACTTTGACATCAGGCGGATCAGTAGCAAAGTTACAAGTTCAGCTTGAACAAGACCTGTGCTAAGCTGGGATTTCGTGCAATATGTAACATTTGAATTTCGTCGGTTGAAGTGAGTGAACACGTAATCCTCTCCACAGTGTGCTAGGACTGCAGCTGTGGCTACTTGTATTTCAATGGCGGATCCAGGATGGGGCAAATTCCCCCCCCCCCCCCCCCCCCCCCTTCAAGAAATTGCATACAAGATCAAGATACTCTAATAGAGCAGTCAGTTACTCTAATAAAGCAGTCACAATGTTCATGAGGCAGTGTAGCTTACCTATGAAGCTATAAATAGGATTTTATTTACATAACAGACGTGATATATTTGGTAAAGGATCACTAGCTATTATTGTTGTGACCTTTTTTGTTTTTTTTTTTGGTCTTCAACTGTTTTTCAGCAAGGTGCCCCCCCTCTTTCCAAACTCTGGATCCGCCCCTGTATTTGCCCTAAAAATAACAACGATTGTGGATGAATTTGTTGGAGTACAGTTTTGGAACGTGCGATGATGCTTGACGAATGTACCTCCATTGGCATTGATAGCAATCAGCATACTGAAATAGTTACGTAGCTAGTTATGTAAGCTGTAATAATACAACACCGTATGTTGGCTAGCCCACCATTGGGTCATTAGCCTTTTTTTGGAATCATAAATGATTTTGAGTATTTGATGGGGGGGGCTTGCCTGCCCCTCCGTCACCTTCTGGCTAGCTACGCCCCTGTCTCTACAGAGTGATTTGTTTGTAGCTGAATTCTCTTCAGAGTGACTTACTTGTAGTTCAACATTGCATAAACTATAAAATGACTTGTCTGTGGTTGAACTCTCTACTGGGTGACTTGTTTGCAGCTGATCTCTATAGGGTACCTTGTTTGTATAGATGAACTCTCTACAGGGTAGTTTCTTTGTAGCTAAACTCTCTCGTTTGTAGCTGAATTCTCTAGAGGGTATAACCGAACTCTCTACAGGTTGCATGACTTATTAATAGCTGAACTCTTTTCAGTGTGGCTTGCAATGTTCTGAATCACTACTGCGATATATTTGTAGCTGAACTCTCTATAGGGTGATTAGCTTCTAGCTGAACTCTCTATAAGATTAACTGTTTGCAGCTGAACTCCCTACAGAATAACTTGCAATGTAATAGAATTATATTAGACATATTAAAAATTTAAAATAAGAAATAGAGATCGCTAAAAAAAGCCACGAAACAAGAAGGGATCACTGGGGTGGTAATGTAAACCACAAATCCCTATTTTGACTCTTTATACTCAAATGGAGCATTTACAGATAGTCAAAATAGGGATTTGTGGTTTACATTACCAGCGATCCCTTCTTGTTTCGTGGCTTTTTTAGCGATCCCTATTTCTTATTATAAATTTTAAATTTTCATATGTCTAGTTCGTGTACTTTTTTCCAAATCCATTAATTGATTATAAGTTACGTGCAATTGGCACATTATAGTGTAGCCTAAGCTAACAGAGATTCCTCAGTTTAAAAGGTTAACTCATTAACCAGATATCTTAATGCAATATAAATTTGTAATCTATGATGAAGACTGTGTTTTTATTCTGATTTGTACATGCACAAAATAATAAGGTATAGGATATATTAATTCCTAGTCTACTCAGTGTTTCAGCCACCATCGTCACACTTTGTGCCATTGCTGAAAACACAGTGCTATAAAAGCTAGCTACCTGTCAGAAGAATTACTGATTGTGCACCTATCATACAGGAGACAGTGTTGATGATGGCACAGGAGACTTGAAGAAGAACACGATGTCTTAGGTGTTTATTCTAACAGAAGGAAAAGAATGAAACTCTATGATACATGTTATAAGAATGGTAACTGTTAGTGTTATAATTCCTGTAGAGTCCATTTTAACAAAAAAAAGAAAGATGAACGATGCATACATCAAGCATGTGCATTATAGGTGTAGAGTTGTCTAGCAGAATAGTTAGTGAAGAGATAGTTATACATTGTAGCTGTAGTGCTATTATTGTAGTGATGATGCTTACAACACCTTTGTATAAACGTACGAGTTGCATGTATGAACATGCAAGGCTGCATGCAGCAGCAACTGTGTGAGTTGGTGTTAATCAAGCTAAATAGGAGGAGATGGCTAGGCTTGGCCGAAGTCTTCCTATGCTGGTGTCTGCATGTACAAATCACAATGTCACTATACTAGTGGCCAGTGGCGTAGCCAGTCTTACATGATTACCAGGGATTTGGCAGTCATACCCATGCAGGACTACTTTAAACTGGCATATTGAGTTCCAATTGCCAGGACTTAGACTGAGCTCTAGTGCTGGAAAGCCTAGATGTAGCTTGCTAGCAGCAGTGTGTCATAAAGTGGAACACCATAAAGTGGAACACCATAGGTATAGTCAACAAATTTAAGTCTGGTTAGCATGTGTTCATAAATACTTGCAACTGTCAATGTCACTAACTGATCGGAGAATGTGCTAGAGTAAGAACACAGTAGCTAGTTACAGTGACATAAGCACAGTAGCACATAATCCTCCCATATAAGACTGTCAGGCTTCACACCCTTAAGTTGTTTATGACATGGATACAATATGGGAGGGTTGTTGATGATATGTGGTTAGACCACAAAATATTTTTAAATGGTAGGGTTGTAATAAACACCCCACCCAACCTTTTCTGTATGTGAAAAGCAGCCATAATATCAGCGCTACCAATCTTCCCCATATAATGGACAAACCAAGCACTCACTGTGATAGCTAGGAAGAGAATAAATGGATGCCTTGCATGCGCGCTTGAACGGCTTCTCGTAGTGAACAGGGGAAACTTACTAGAGACGCTATTATGGCGATCTTGTAAGGTAAAAGAGTGCTTCACAACTTCAATCTGCCATCTATTAACGTTATATATACTATAGTCGAACAATACGCATCCCTGAGCACACAAGATCCCGTAATTTTGTTCTTCTACGGCTTCTTCCGTATACGGAACAGAAGGAAATGGCGAAGAAGAACTTAGAAATTTATCGAGGTGGAGGCCGGTTAGCGATCTGTGGAGTACAGGCTAATTAATGGGTCATGGACACGCAGAAGGACTCAGTGAGTAAGGCTGTGTAATTTTTATCGCGAAAAATGGAAGCCTTGGGCTGTACACGAGTGAAACAAAATAATAATAATATTATGAATAATAATATGAACAATTCGCGTAAAATTCGCAATTTTTGAATGTTTCCAAATTTCGTCTAGACCATTTTTACCGCTATATCACAATTTTTCTGAGGTCAGTATTTGATAATAAGCCTTCTGAGGGTTGTTTTATGCTCGAGTCTGCTTTCAAAGGCTGGTTTTAGGTGACTACTCTATTAGGATTTTCAAAAGTTCCACTGCGATCCCTATTATGACCCCACTATCGTGGTTCATGATAACGGAGTAAATAATGCTCTAATAGTCTGACTGTTCTAATAGGATATCTCGATCTCGCATTTGCTACACAGAGTTGGCTTTCGAAACATAACTCAGTGGTTTGCAATCCGATTCTTCTGTACTACTACAAGGACTTTTTATGATGATTATTCCAGCTATACACCGATTTTCAGCTTATTGCTCCACGCGATTTACCTACTACTGTAATAGGCGCAAAAACAGATACTTATTTTATTCATGAAAATCGATCGTGTAATTGTGACTTTTTTTTTTACCCGGGCTTGATGGACAGCCCTTGCCTACCACCCCCAACACATCGTGTAATTGTGACACAGGTTGGGGTTTGTGTCATATCTCCATAGTCTTTATCTCGATTTCTTTCAAACCACCAAATGGCACTCTTACGATGGTTATACTGCACCTAGATAGCAATTTTCAACTCATTCCATGACGCTGTTTACCCTGTAAGCGTGACAACAAATCGATCATTTTTTACGTGAATAATTGTCCATAAATCCTGAACCTTTTATTTATTTGTAAAGTACAGGACTCAGAATTGAATATATGGTACATGTAAGCATGCAAGTGATTAATTAAATAAGTAAAATTAAATTTGGCTAAAGTGAGGCTCGAATCTGGGGCTTCCCATAATCAAGCCCAGCGCTCTACCACTGTATCACTGCGGTGCCAGCCATTCATCGGATTTTCACCAAATTGATACTAGGATTTGCATTTGGACTTTTTCTGTGTGCCAAATTTCAACGCGATCGGAGTACGCGTTTACGCTCTATAGCAATTTTTGTAAGTGTTCGAAAACACGAAGACAAAATCGAAACGTTGGCAGCTCGTATCTCGGAAACGGCTGAAGAGATTTCCTTCAAATTAAGAATGTAAATTCGCATGGCTGGCGGAAAACTAGCAAATTTGGTTACAATCGGATAAGGTATCACCGAGATACATAGGTATGAAAATGACGTTTTTTTCTTCTTGTTAATATATGCACGGTGAGGCGCGCCGACTTTTTATTAGTATAATAATTGCAAAACCTCGCAAGCGAGTATGTAAGTGCAATATATGTACAAAATTAATTAATATTAAGTAAGTAAGTAAAAGAGTCAATTGAAGTAGCGTTAACTGTTTCAGTTGGTAATTTGTTCCATAATGCAATGGTGGCTGTGAAAAAGCTAAACTTGTATGGATCAATCCGTGTAAAGGGTACTTCTTAGGCCTCACTACACACTACCGTGTATCTTGATGCCAAAATGGCTTATTGCCATTCAAATTACTTAAAGATTTTAGGATCTTGGCAATGTGTTTTTGGTGTTCTGTACGAACATTTCGGCATACCTAACCTTGGCCACTTTTTACCTCAGCACAATCAGTTGACCGTTTAGTCCTTCTGGCTTTATTATAGAATCGTTACTTCTTCCTTATTAACCTTTTAAATTGTGGTATAATGCAAGGAGCATTGGTATGGTTGGAATTAAATTTGACTGGAACATAGATGTCTATAGCTTTCAAAAGATTTTCACAAATGTAATTCCAGTTTTCTTCAATTAACTGATCTAGTACTACACTATAACCTCCCTTAACTGTTACCTGAGTTGGGCAGTAACCTCAGCATAATGGTCACGTGACTACGGTCCAAACCTATTCCAAGTCAGTTTGTACAGAAATAGTTTGCATTAAACGGTCACCTCTATAACACATACAACAACCAGCTTTAGCAGTTCCAAACAGCACCTCGCTATACAGAAGACCTCGCACAAAGCAGCCATACAGCTACAGCCTATGACCAGTACAGTGAGTAAATTAGCTGCACTACTTCATACTTCTGTATTCACTTCTGTAACACAAATAAAGGTTATATACTTACAGTTTAAATAAACTCGTAGCCACTTAATTTTTTTGCAATTCTAATTAAAGCACACTACACTATCTTGATTCCTGGATTCCCAATTATGTAGCTATTAGCTCACAATCTTTAGGATCTGAAGGGCTGAAGTATTTTATTATAAGTTACTGTTTTCCCTTCACCCCGAGGAAGTCTAGTCAGCTCAATCAGCTGATAATGTTCTGACAGACAGGCTTTATTCTACTTTTATTCTGTCAGTTACGTAAGTGGTGCATGCACATGTAACTAAACCTAAGTTCCTGGAACGTTTGTATACAAAGGTCAAACTTTAATTTATGGCATATGGCTGCTTTATGGAGGATATGAAGTTAGACAGCCACCTCTTTGTAAAGGTCAAATATTTCTGGCCCCGAAGGTGACCACTTTAGACAGGTTCTACTTTATTTTCATTCCTCTCATAGTAATGTCTGAATATTTCTGTTATTTCTTCACAAAGGGCATCCTAGTTTGCCCTATTACAAGGGCGGATTTATGGGGGATGCTTGGGGTGCTGTAGCACCCCCTTTAAAATTTTACCATGTACAAGCTAGAAAACCTCTAGAAATTGCAGTATAGATGCAATTGTATTTTATACGTACGTATGGGCAATGAAAAGATGGAAAGGATAATCCTTACTTAGAATTACTAAAAGGGGTTAAAATTGTACTTTTGGTGTGACACTTAACCTAAAAGCTGCTAAAAATTGAAATACTCTAACAGAACAGTCAACCACTCTAATAGAACATCCATAATAATGTTTTTCAAAAAGTTTCCAGTGTGTTTTCTTGACCTGTGTGTGTTTTCTTGACCTGTGCACTGCTATCTTATCATTGCTACTAACATCCTGCCATATACTAATCACTTTCTGAGAATAACTTCTGTCAAATAGTTTAATGTTATAGTGAGTATTTTCAGCTGTTGCTACATTAATGGTTTGATCAGCATACCCCTTTGAGATCGTGGGGGTCCATTCGCCCCTTGAAAAATTAAAACTTAATGCACTGCAGCTTTCGCATGCTTTAAGCTATTACGATGGAGTCATGTTTAACAGATTTCTTGATGAATGGGGACTCCAGTGATGTATCAAGACTCATGGTAGTGAGTCGTGTGTCCAAGAAACTACGATGCGTACGCACAATTAAAAACGTGCAGCTATGCAGTACTGTGAGTTATTTATGTGTAGGGACCGTTTCGCAATATTAGCCCTGGATTATGCAACATCTCTCAATTGATTTGTATTACGTTACGTGTGAAAAATCTTTGGGAGTAGTCAGCATCATTATGTTTTATTGTTTTGCGACCAAGCTAAAATATAAGAATAGGCGTATTTACACATATTATACTGTGGATTTTCTGTCTGTTTGAACATTGTATACTGCGTAATTGAAGCGTGTACTGCATAAAACCTATGTATTGTAAAACGCAGTACTCAGTACGCGATACGCTGTACGCAATGTTCAAACGGACAGAAAATCCACAGTATCACTATTTCTCTACCGTATGTTACACGTTATACCATTCAACATGGCCGTGTTTGTACAGTCCGTATAGCACTGACATTATCTAATTTCTACGTGTATTTTCTTCGATTAAACCTCTAATCCCTACAATAACTTTTGAAGTTTCAGCTGACTTTTCCAATTATCTTCATAGAAGCTTTACCAGGACAAGAGGTCATCAAATGAGATTTATGACTATTCCTGCTAAAAGAAACACCTACTATCACTCCTTCTTACCCACAACTATTCGACTATGGAACTTTCTGTCTGAAGAAACGGTTAATTCTCCTAACTTACATTCATTTATTAACGTATTAAGTGTACGTTAACTTGACATGCACCACACTCATATTTTGAGTCTTGTATAACAAAAATTAAAATTAAAGACACGATGTGGACACAAGCTCTATTGTTTGATAAACAAGATTTTTGTTTGCTTTTCCTTTGGCCCTAATGGCACTCCTTCCACCCACATGTCTCTATGGAACAAGCTAGACGAATGACATAAAAGGGAAAAGAAAGAATTTCCTACCGAAAAGATTCCTAAAAGAACCTACAGAAGCCAGGGAATGTTAGTGAACTGGTAGATGTCCTCTGCAACGGCTAGATCTATTGCAAGTGGCACACCAGGTTTCTTAGACAATGATAGACTACAAG
Source organism: Dysidea avara (assembly GCF_963678975.1). Taxonomy (NCBI): domain Eukaryota; kingdom Metazoa; phylum Porifera; class Demospongiae; order Dictyoceratida; family Dysideidae; genus Dysidea; species Dysidea avara. Next base: position 23,353,048 of record NC_089273.1, read on the forward strand.
TTGTGAAAGCGTGCAGGACCGTAAGTTCCCTAGGGTAGGCATTTTAACCAGAAATCTTTCAAACTCCATTTAGTGCCACGCCTCATGCGAGCATTGATAATTGGCAGATGTCTTATAAATAAGGTGTGAAAGCATAATGGCGAGATCTATTGCAACGGCGAGATAGTCGCGCGTAGCCAAGCCATTGTTTTCTTTTAGATCTATTGCCGGGGAACACCAGGACGCTTAGACCGTGATCGAGAACAAGTTGTGAAAGCGTGCAGGACCGTAAGTTCCCTAGGGTAGGCGTTTTAAGCAGAAATCTATTAAGCTCCATTTAGTGCCACGCCTCATGCGAGCATTGATAATTGTCAGATGTCTTATAAATAAGGTGTGAAAGCGTAGTCACTAGAGAAGGTGTTTCAAGCATAATTCTTTTGCCACACCACACATGATGTATTAAACTTGCTTAACATTTGTGACTTGTCAACTCGCTTGTCAAGCTCAAACCAGTTTGCAGTGTTGGGAGTAATGCGTTACATAAGTAACGCATTACGTAATATTATTACTTTTATGGTAACTAAGTAATATAACGAAATACACTATAAAAACAGGTAATATAACTCAAGTTACTTTACTTACAAATGTAACGCATCACCTAAGTAATATTGTTACTGTAACGAGTCTAATATTATGTAATATTATTACCACAAGTAACGAAGTTACTAATCTCGTTAGTTATCCTCTTAGTAATGCCTTGCCACAATGAAGTAACGAAGCCTACTGAATAAAGCTTATTCACCAGCTTCTTACTTATAACCAAGATTTGCACATTGTCCAACAACGCAATAATGTCATGTGATAAAGTGGTAGTTTCACACGTGATAGCTTAAGGCTGTGGACACAAAGTAATATAATATGTAATATTATTATAGTTACTTTATTTTATGGGTAATATGTAACTGTAACTAAATAGTTCAGTTGCATGTAATATGTAACATGTAACTAGTTACTTTCAAAAAGTAACTTGCCCAACACTGCCAGCTTGTTCTCTACATAGCATTACCCACCCTAACCACTCCCATTGTGACTTTCATCATGCATGTCACTTAATATACATGTTACATAACAAAATACATCACATTAATTGTTTGTGATATTAACAATAAAATTCTGGCTATAAAATTGCGATACTGATGTAGTAACCTATGAATTAGCTTATTCCCATCACAACTTTATTCTTCATCCTGGAAGACCAAGAGATCATAAACAATAATGCTAAGATCTTACCAGGCTAGATGAATCTCATTGTTGACCTTGATATTACTTTGGTCCAACCACAACAGTATAATCCGGAAACATCTGAGATCACAAATGATAACAGAGCCTTGGTTATTTGGTATTCAGTCTGTACACCTTGTCAACAATCCTGCCATGAGATAATACTGGAATTTGAGCTACTAGAAGTTTCACCTGAAGGATCATGATGAATTGGCACTACTTACACATATGTCTAAAATACCCATTGTATTGACACAGTAAAACAGTGTGTGTCGATGTTGATTTAATGCTTGATCTAATCACTTTTGCTAATCTCCAGCGCCAAATGAACTTGCTTGATATCTAATGACACAAGAGACCAGTCCCCTAACAAGCAGGCACTGAAGTAAAAAGAGAATGTACAAAAAATTAACATGCCAGGCTGGTGGATCCTCATGGCTTAACTACAGAGTGACAAACAGGTAGGGACCAGTCTATTTTGCTTTTTTTCCCACCTATTTTTCTTTCCAGCAATTCTTTTATTTTTCACCTATTATGCTCCATATTTTGCTCAAGAATTATAAATTTTGCTCAGCACTGATTTTTGTTAATTGAATATTTCCAATTGCAAACCTACAGTTTTGCTTTAAAGTGACTGTTCTATTAGAGTATCTCGATCAGCAATTACTTCTAACATGTAAAGCAAGAAGCTAGCTAATATCGCTTAACATCTGTGACTGTTTTATTAGGGTACCTCGATTGTCACTTGTTGTTCCAGTAACAATTAGCTATGCATTGTCGATATAATAGCGCGTCTGACTGTTCTATTAAAATATCTCGATCTTTTAAGCAATTTTTGTGTCCACTTCACTAAATTTGCACCTATTATGCCAGCATTTCTCTTATTGCTTTTACCCACCCATTATGCCAAAAATTTGGCTGGCGAAATCGACGGGTCCCTACAAACAGGCATCAAATACAATGCACCTACAATCTGAGTACAATGGAACCTCTCTTCTCCGGGCAGTCCGGTACATACTACTATATCAGAAATGTCCTAAAGCGAAGTAATGTTATCGCTATCAGTTAGTGCAGTGCAGTTTAGTGTGCAGAAATGAAGTCACTACAGAACATTCACGGTCCCTCCCCTAACTGTAAAAAATACATTATCACCTAGCAACCAAGTGGTAGTTATCATTAGTAGAATAACAAGCCATCAAACAGCTTTCAACTGCAAACTTCATTATGGTCAATAAACTAGAAGCCACATGACTAATTTAGGCATGAAGGTTCTTAAATAGAGGTTTTTGGATAGTAGAGGTGTCTGGATAATAGTTGTCCAGATGAGAGAGAATTGCAACAACGTAATTCCTCTGTATGTTAACTAATCTGAATTTATGACACTCTTTTTCATCTGAGTTCCTGTGTGGTTCCAAGTTATACAAGACCACATCCAACTTCTACTGGGTGAACTGCTACAACCATGGCCTACGAAAACCAACAAGTGGGTATTAAATACAATATGACTACAATCTGGTTACTGGAAAATATCACTATGCACCACATGTAAACTGACCGGGGTATTAAAGTTTGGTCGCACCATAACAGTATGTACGCCTGGTCCTGGAAATTCAGAAAACATACCTGAGATAACAAACAACTACATTCCTTGGTATGTGGAAATTCACAACACCCTTGATATGTCACTACAGTCCATGTATACTTGACAACTGAGAACTATAAAAAGAACACAATAGATGGTACAATTCCTCTATATGTGACCATGCCTGCAAAACAGGGCATGTGGGCACAAACTACACTCCATCACTCTACAGGTGATATCTCAGTTCTGGAAAGATATATTTTCATTCTGTAACTTGCATCATGATGCCAATTAAATGATTACTAAGAGCTGAAAATTGTATCATAATTGTAAAAAAAGTTGTGTTAATGAAACTGTGAAAAGTTAGGCAAAAATCAAGTGCTCACATGTCCTATTATCACAGGCCTGGTCACATATATTAACTGACCTGAAATTCATCACACTCAGTTTCTGCCTGGTCACAAGTTATGTCATGTCCTATGACCATATCCAACTGCTACTGCTAGTGGGTGAACCACATGCTATGACCAGATAACCTGTAAAAATTGAAAGGTGGGCATTTAATACATATAGCTATTACACCTAAAAAACTGTCACTTTTTACACAAACTACATATTTGGAGATTTAAAAGATTACACAGAGACCTGATTAGTCAGGTTTCACTGTATATCAATTCAGCCATTTAGACCAGTATGCAGTGTGAATGAGTACATACAAGCATTACATATGTTACATTTGCTGGTTACTTCTTCAACCTGCAGCCAAAGTTCCTGGACTTCTGCTGATGTAAGTGGCAGATGGCAGTTGGTTCATACACCTTGTTGACAATCTCGCCATTAGGTAATGTCAGCATTTGCTGCTACTTAGTCATAGTAGCATTAGGAGTTTTCAGCTCTGCACACTTCCAAATCTGAGCCAAAACCCCTCACAGTTAATCAGTGTGTGGTGGTTGCAGGTGATGTGGCACTTTACACACTGGGGCGAACTTCACTCCTCATTTCATTAGCCTCCAATACCGGTGTCACAGTGATATGTGACCCAATTTTAGAAAACCATCCTTTTTGGCACATTGGTCAATTTTCTCTTTTGTAGCTAAAATGAGGCACTGGGTGTTTATCTATCTTATGTCAAAATTTAAGCTTGATATCTTGAAGGATTCCAGAGATATGGTCAATGTACTGCCTAGTACATCACAAAGTAACTTTTCATATTAATGCATTGAATTCAGTGAGTAATTAAGCATGAAAAATTGTGACAAATCACTTTGTTTACAAATAATTCTATTCCTACTGTCTAAAAATATTATAGAGATACTTCTGATAGTTAAATCAAGTGTTCCTGGTCCTTTTCTTCAGTTAATTATTGTTTAAAACTTAGTTTTAACCATTCTAGTAACTGAACAAATCACCCCATTTGTAAGTTAATTGTTGTCCCACACGTAGTGAAATCACTACATGGTCTGATAAAATCCTCCATATCTCCTAGCAGAAAGAAGCTGTGGGTGTGAAATTTCACAGGAATAAGGCTTAATAGTTGCTTTATCCAAATGTGTAAAAGAATGATTTAAAAATTATTGCTGAAACTTTCAATTGAGTTTTCCTGCAAATTTTGCATGTGCCCAAAAGGATGGTTTTCCAAAATTGGGTCACATATGTGTTTCCTGTGTATCATGTTCCCCACACAATGTCATATATCACTAGGGATCCGCACACATACCACTAGGGATGTGTGTTTCCCTGACAAAGATGCTAGTGATATATGTTTCCCTGCCAGTTTCTCAGTTTTTATAACTATACTATGCCCAACACCCGAGCATTTATATGCCTTGCTGCAGTTGATATACTACGACTAGCTAGCTACTGCTTATGTAACCGCAGGACTTACTACTGCTGCTGCAGTTCACGTGTCACAGTACTAACTACTACTGCTTCTATACTATATAGCTGCAGCTACTACTACTATATTATTACTACACTGCAGTCACTACTTACTGCGTCTACTGCTACTATATCTAGCTATATTATTTATATTGCATGCTATTTTTATAGCTACTGCCTACTGCTTCTATAATACTAGCTACTGTTTATACTGCTAGGTCACTGTAAATTCGGAAATATGAATGTCATACAAAATTGCACATAAGTCATTTTGGATGACCCCTCCTCTTCCAGCTCCTGTAGCCATTTTTTACGACATTCATATTTCCGAATTTACAGTGATGCTACTTTTATACACCTGCTATTATGACTATGATGTGATTTGAGTTGAGGCGAGTAATTTTTGGTTATATACTTGAGAGATTTTCACCAGACAGGTTTTGCACTACTAGAGTGCTGAAATTGAGTTTCTTTGAGAGATTTTGGACAACTTGAAATGTTTTACTTTTGACTGATGGCGATAGTGAGACTTTCAAGTACTTAAGAGACTTTTGTTACTCGAGCTGCTTGAGAGTCAGTTGTGTACTTCCAAAGTTTCTTTACAGTACAGGTACGAATCTATTGTAAGATATCTGGATAAGACAAAATGTGCATGAGCATACAGGAGATGAAAGTTAAAGCCATCCATACTATTGTGATTGGGTATGTCAGCATAATGTGAGTGTTGGATTTAGCAGTAGTTACGTTGTTCTTGATTTCTCTTCAAAGGTGAAATGTGGGACACATGCCATTTGGAAATGGCTGAAGCCAAGTTCCATACTGCTTATAGAATGCCATCAAACTATATGCAGAAATCATTAAACACAGTGCTATATACTAGCTAACTAAATTTTTATTACTGTATGTGTGTTAGTTCTCTACGTACTTCCATCCTATTTGTTTTCACTTACTAGCTAATGAATAAATTATTTTTTGTATGTTGCATGACAGTAAAACACAGCAGGTAACTTTATGTATCTGCATGCATGGCTCATTTAAACATGTTCTTTGCCTCAATAGTTATAGTTAGCACTAGAGGGTTCAGTTTAGCTGCAGAGCAGCAGAAATAGTAAAAATAGCATGCAGGAAGTAGCTGGCTAGTAGAAGCAGCAAGTAATATAGCTAGAGTAGTAGCAAGTATAGTTAAAAGTAGTAGCAAGTATAGTATACCTATGCTAGCAAGTATAAACTATAGTGCAGCAGCAAGTATAGTAGCAGCAGATATATAGTTGGTAGTATAGTAGCAAGTGGTATAGCTACAGTGGTAGCAGCAAGTATAGTAGTATAGGAGCAGTATAAGCAGTATATAGCACTAGCAGCAGTAAGTAGACTGCAGCAAAAGGAACTCAGATCCTGCATGCAGTAACTGGCGCAGCTAGTGGACAAGTAGTATCAACAGGAAAAGAAGCAGCAGTAGCTATAGTATCAGTAGTAGAAGAAGCAAAAGCAGAAATAGTATACATCAGTGCACTTCGAAACTGAATGCAGGGAAACACGCATCCCTAGGGATATATGTGTGCGGGCCTGCGGGGAACGCCTTAACTGGGGAACATAATACCCGGGGAAGCAGGAGCGGATCTAGGATTTATAAAAGGGGGGGGGCTAACTCAAGGTACTAATCTCTTGGGTAGAGGTGTGTGAAGCACACGTAGAGGTGTGCGAATGAACTAGGGGGTCTGGGGGCATGTCCCCCAGGAAAAATGTGAAAAATAGATGCTAAAATACTGCAATTTGGAGACATTTCCACATAAAATTCATAATATTTTCTGCCTGTAGATATTTTATATACTGCCTTTAGATTATAGGTATGGCTCTCTGACTCTGAAGTATTTTGCTAATGGAAAAGTTTGGGTAGGTACAGGCAACCAAGTACATGATGCACCCCTCTCACAATTGCACAACACTGAATAGGTGCATGCTAGAATAATAATGTTGAAAGTGGAAAATTTTGAAATTTGAATAATAAAAGATTGAATCTGAGAGCATTTTCAATGGAAATTGTGTACCTGAATTTAAGTATTGTCATACATATTAACTACACAAGTAGATGAATGAAGCCCTTTAAACAGACCAATGCACTTCATTGTATGTATAGGTGCAGGTAGATTTGGAAAAATTCCATAACAGAACCAACTACATGCTTCCAGTGAATGTTCTATTAGAGTAGTTAGCTGACTGCTCTATTAGAGTAGTTAGCTGACTGCTCTATTAGAGTATCTTGATCTTGTACGCCTCCAATGCTGATCTGGGTCCTTGTTGCATTAACTTTAGCATAAATCCACTGATAATACCTTGGAAAGACGTTTATAAGGTGGTTTTATGAGTACTTGTATTAGTGATCATATAATTATGCTAAGACAAATTTTCATTATAATACTCAGCATATTGATCAAGTAAAGCCTAAATATGAAGGGGGGGCTTCAGCCCCCCAAAGCCCCCTCCCCCCCCCCTGGATCTGCCCCTGGGAAGCATATATCACTGTGACTTGTAGATCGCTAGCCAGTTAGTGATATGTGTGTGGGGAAAAACGGATCCCTAATGATATGCGTGTGGGAAACACAAAACTTCGGGGAAACACGTATCACTGTAGGGGTGGATTGAGGGAGGGGACTAAGGGGGCTGTAGCCCCCCCCCTTTCCTTTATAAGTTAGTACTTGGAAAATAAAACCCTAAATCTTCTATGTGTATCAAAAGCAGACTTGTTTCAGGAACCATGCATCACTACCAACACAAATAATGTCTATGTAACTATATCTATTGTTCAACTCTGTTCCAATGTCTATGTAACTATATCTATTGTTCAACTCTGTTCCAGGAGAACATAGCTTCCTTTTCCTCAAGAGCCCTTCAAAAACAAATTTTGATTGTGGGTTGCATCTCCAGTTACAAAAGTATTAATTGTGGATTTTGTTCTATTCAGATGATTAGCAGTGTTTTCCACTATGGCTATAAGACAAGGGCGGATTTAGGGGGAAGCTTTGGGGGCATGCAGCACCCCCCTCCAAAACTTTAGAATGAGCAAGCTAGGAAGCTTCTAGAAGCTGTAGTACAGGCACAGTTGCATTTTATACACATGTATGGACAATGAAAAGATGGAAAGAGCACACTGCTAAAAGGTTCTTAGTTTACTAATTTGTTAAGATGCCTTACTGTAGTTATACTGATAGTAAAGTGTCAGTAAACTTAAGTATATGGAACATAATTATTTTACTAAGTTTTAAACTCTCAGTAAAACATCAGTGAATGCGGGTTTACTGAAAAACTACTAAAATAACAAACAATTAACTGTTCCATATACTGGGGATATACCACTGTAGTAAACTAAGATACTTCAAGCAGTGTCAAGAGGAATAGCTAATCTTATCCAAGAATTGCTAAAAGTGGTTCAAAATTATACTTTTGGAGTAAGTCTTACCTTAGAAGCTGCTAAAATCGAAATACTCTAATAGAACAGTCAACTACTCTAATAGAACATCCATCATTAAAACTATAATTTTCAAGTAGTTACCAGTGTGTAAGCTGAAATTAAACCTATTCTTCTAGACCTGTGCACTGCTACCCTCACCATTGTACCAAACATCCTACCATATACCAATCACTCTAAAGATTTAATGTCCTGAAACATAATTAATTGAAAATCTATTCTGAAAACAACTTTTTCTGTCAAATAGTTTAAGTTTTTTAGGCTCTAATACAAACTTGATTCTTGGGTCAGTGAAATGCTTCACTTGCAAGTAAAACAATATAGTTTTATAATTATTATAGTGAATTCATAACATATATAAAGTTCACAAGGCTGCAACATCTGAGAGCTGCTTTTTCCCCTTACTTAATCAAATCCCATGCTACAGTTATCTAAATATAGCAGCTTCTAAGAGTTCGCACTATCAAATCCCTTGAAGCTCAACTTTAAGCATAGATCCAATCCTGTGTTTTAAATATTCTTCTTGACCTTACATTCAATTAACTATACACTCTTTATTCTCTTTGACAAGCCACTATTATGCAGTTTCTTAAAATCCAATAACAAGAAACATTGTATAGTTCTGTTTTTTAATTAAATTACTTCCAACTGAACTCATTCATCTTGTACCCACATTTGGTTAAAAATAGCCTCTAGATTCAATCTTGTGATAGCAATTTTCCAAAAATCACCAGGGAGTATGCCACCAGAGCCCCCTAGCTGGAGAATTTTATGCATGCTCAGTGCATGTGCACTCCACTCACTGATGAGTCTACTTGCCCTCTCCACTCATCTCTACTGTTAATTTGGACAGCTAGTGTAGTTTGAGCCATGAGACTGTAAAATAATTTCAAAACACTAGATTTGATCATGTGCAGCTGATACCCATACGTTTCCACTACTGGTTCTTTAAAATATTAGTCTAAGATTGAATTTTAGCTATTGGCTGTGCCATTTATAGTTACATTGACAAACTGTAGGGGAATAATGGTATCACATAAACAAAGTGACGTTATTTTTCACTCAAAATCACTACGTAATTCAATCTCAGTAGGCCAAATTTGCAAAATTTTCCTGTGGGGGCATGTCCCCAGATCCCCTAGATAGAGCATGCTCTGCATGCTGAGTGTGCTTTGCACACTAGTTGTATCATGATCAACTTTCTTGCCACATAAATGTCCATGTTAACACCCCCCTTCTGAAATCCTAGATCTGCCCCTATAAGAGGTAATTATAGTGTAGTTTTATATTTCAAAAAATGTTAGTTGGTTTAATTGGTTAGATTTATCAGCTTCAGTATAATATGTAGCTAGCTAGTTTACCAACTCAGCCATTAAGCAAACTGTAGTCTTTGGTGATTTGCAATCTCATAAGGCAGCTATAGCATATTCACCCACTTTTGTCTTTGAATGTAAAATCTGTTTCAGTTACCTTCTGATATGGCCCCATGCTGCAGGTTATGGAGCTGGCATTTGTAGCTAGCCTATAGTTCAGTCTTCAAAACCCAGCAGATATAATAAGTTGACTATCACAACAACAAATTCAGAGAGCCATAAAATTTAATGCAAATATAGCTGCACTTTGCTAAGGATTGCCAGTGGACTAGCTAATTGCTACTAGTACCCTTCACTGCAGTCTGCTTTTCAGTACACTTTATTAGTGTTAAGGCTAACAAAGTGTCACTAGGCTAAGGAGCATGCATACTAATAATTGTGTCGTTGAACACCACTACTACTTAGCTATACATGTTTCTGCCTCACAGAATTAGCTGATTAGAGCATGGCTAAGAGGAGCTGATGCAATATGACATATATATAACTAACTGTATCTAAATGCTTGGTAGCTGCACACGAAAAGATTATCATGCATGCATGATAGCTATACTCAATGCATATTGCAATCAGTCTTGATTTAATGGAAAAGTAAAATTTTGATGATATATAATAAACTGAAATTCCATTATTTTCCACTGAAAAACCTGCTAAAAATATTTTCAATTCACCTTTAGAGGGCCTAATTTTCAAAAATTTCCTTGGTGGGGCATGCTCCTAAACCCCTTAGGTGTACATGCCTAGGTGCACATGCTAGTGTGCTTTGCACACTAATGTAGTCATTATTCCAAAAAGCTAATTTGACCATGGATACTACATGAATCTTACAACTAGAGCCTTGTGAGAAGGCTTGGTATCTTCTAATGTCAGGTTAGTTACCTATATCCTTAGCCCCCCTTTCAAAAAATCCTAGATCCGCCCCTGCACTGTGACACCAGCATATATATAATTGAGTATCTCAGTATTCTAGACTCTTACTTCTTTCTTTAAACATTGCTCAAGCATTGTAGTTTCTCACGAGGGGCAAGTTTCTCAAAGACATGGACTGCAATTTTCTTAAACATTCAATTAAAAACTGCGTATCATGTGTGTCTGCTTGAGGTGATAGGTGATCAGGGATTTTCCATGAGATTTCCCCTAAATAGATCACGTGATAGTTGTCAAGCTGGATTCTGGTGGTATGTCATGGTTCAACAATACGGTACATGTACTTTAATATAGTATAAGCTGTCCAGAATTATTTGTGCACTGCTAAACTAATTAAGTTATTTTTGTGTGATAAGTGCGCTTAAGGAAGGGTCTGGGGAGAAGACCAATGTTTTGACAGCAGTTGATGATGGCTGGGCAAAGAACTGCAAAAACTACTGACTACTGTGATGGGAGGGCAAAATGCCCACCTCTATAGCTCTACCTAGGAGCATTAACTAGCATTACCTACAGATATTGTATATTATGTTGCTGATACATCCGAAGATCTGCAGAGTAAAGGTGAAAGTGGTAGTAAGGCTCATCCTATTATTCTGCTGAACAGGCAGGGAGTCTGGAAGTATGCTCCCTGAGGAAACTGTAAGTACTACAACTTTTTAGTTTTAATTGCTTCATCAAGCATAAAAATTCAGTCAAAAGGTGATGGTCGAGGCTCTGGTGTTATACACTGGTTGCATCTATACTACACTGTGACACCCTTGAGGGGTTAGTACCAGCATTGTCCATGGCAATACTATTCCATTTCCCCAAGTCTTGATGATTGAGTGCCCCATCACTTTCTCTCTGCTCCAATCCTGAAGCTGTGAACACAGTACAAAAAATAGTTATGATATTATGATAATAGCAATTAAGAGTCCATAATGTACTCTTATAATAAAGCTCTTGATAATAGTGACAATAATTATGTGGCTGTGTACATTGTGAACTAATTAGGCACTTGGAAGTTTTGAGCATAAGGTGTCTGAAGGCTCTACCATGCACAGATATGGGATATTCTAAAAGTGATTGTAACATGCAGTAAAAATAGATTTACTTTAGTAGAACAGTCATACTATACTGTAAAGTCATACATCTGAACGGTGTTATGAAACAGCCATTAGTATGTATTGCTTTTTATAACACTGTCAGACAAGATGACAGGTGCATCTTTGACTCTCCAAGATAATGCTCTACATTAATTTTAATTATTCATTTTCAAAGATCACCTAAAAGTTACCTTTTTAACCAATTTTTAGAGTATATTACTGACAAAAATGTGTGATATCCATCCCAAAAACACCTTTGCTATAAAAAAAGGCACGTCCAAGAAACTACCAGTACCTGGAACCCTTTGTAACAGCTCAGAAAAGCAACCAGTAACTTAAAGAGCTGATATCTGGAGTGGCCAAGAATCGAACCTTTATCATCCAGCTGTGTTCTATATTGACTCTTGCTGCATCCTTAAGCAATTTCTTTTAATTCTATAATTGGCTGGTAATTTGGCCGCCTTTACTGTACTAGCTATATACTGCAGCTGACTATTTAAAAAGGTGGCCAAATTACCAGCCAATTATAGAATTAAAAGAAATTACTTAAGGATGCAACAAGAGGAATATAGAACACAGCTGAATGATAAAGGTTCAATGTTTAAATTTTAAATTAGTTGTATATGAACATTTACTCTAGGCCAGTTCAGATATCAGCTGTTTTAGTTGCCAGTTAATTTTACTTTCATGTATAATTGGACATGCATCTGCTTTATGGGTAGTGCTAAAAGCCAAAATGGAACCAATTCACTGTTAAAACTGGGTAGTTATTTTAGCACTCATTGAGTTGATTTAACAACTTGTTTGCAATGCTATTGTCACTATAGGAGTGCTAATATTACTAAATGGTGGTTAATTTAAGCTACCCATGTTACTTTAGCATTAGCCTTTGTGTTAGTTTAGCTTGTTATTTTAACAGGTTATTTTGTGTTACTGAAGTTGGTCAATATTATTTGGTTGTGATTCTCACCAGTGAAATGTGCACAATTCAGGAGCTGTCATTCTTATGTTAACAGGTTATTTTGTGTTACTGAAGTTGGTCAATATTATTTGGTTGTGATTCTCACCAGTGAAATGTGCACAATTCAGGAGCTGTCATTCTTATGTTAACAGGTTATTTTGTGTTACTGAAGTTGATCAATATTATTTGGCTGTGATTCTCACAAGTGAGATGTGCACAATTCAGGAAATGTCGTTGTAACATCAGATATGGAAGAAAGTTGGTCAGTAGTTCCAACAATGCTTCATTTGAAGAACACCAAAGTGAATATTATTTATTATTCTCCAACATGTATACCACATTTACATAATTAATGATATACATATTATACAGTGTAATAATGTTGATAACAGATATAATACAACATTTACAATTAATAAAAAGTCAATCGTTTTCATTTAAGTCAGCATATATAGACGAAGAGTTATACAGTAATGTTGCATGAGTCCATATCTTATGTATAGTTCAAAACTTCGCTGTCTACAGTGTTAAAGAACAATGTACTATAACACATGGTACTACTTTTTGGATAGTACCATAACATTTAAGAATTACTATATTACAGTCGGTTGATGCACATTTAGTGACAAAATGTTTGTAAAATTGCTGGTTGCTGGAGCACGTGCATGGAATGTTACGGTAGAGGTAATCGTTTCACTATAAGTTACAAACTACCTCTAGACCTTTGCAATTAGCTACATTGGATGTTGAATGTTGTACAAAAGTCAAATGATTAACTAGCTATGCACGTATGTTAGCACTAAGCTATACTGAACTGTATTGCATGTCTAAGTCAGGCATGGTAATAGACCTTATAGCCATATAGCTCTGTATATCATCAAATAGTCTTGAAACCTGAACTGTGACAAACCTGACTATCCAGAGTAGCTAGCTATAGCTTTTATCATTTGATTATGGTTAACTTGAGTCAGACTCATGATCAGTTGTGCAGAGTGTATAGCTATGAAGTGCCATAATTTTAGCTTAGCAGCACCATACACTAACCTCTTCGCGATATACTCAGTCATGCAGTCTCTACCCTCGGTCTCTACCAGCCGGTCAGGTGCAAGTTTACCAGGCCGTTCTCCCGCGTCACGGTTGGTCGAACCAGTGTAAGTAATAATACAGGCTTGTTCTAGCTCACTAAGATATCTACTTGAGGGAGCTCGCCATTCAAACGATAATTAGCATCATCTCTGGCATCATGAACTAGAATGAACGCGCACCATCATAGCGCATTAAACCGCAGTGAACTAGAGATGATGCTCGGGATGATGTTTAAAGAGAAGAGCTGCTACCGAGGCCGCTGCTACTATGGAAAACTTAGCGCTTGTAAAGATAGGTCAGGTCATGCCGAAGCTCTCGCAGAAAAACTACTATTCTGACGAAGCTTTAATACAGTCGAGAGCAGCGTTTTGTAGGTAGCTAGCTAGACTAGCTTGCCTCTCAATTGAGAGTGAAACTACGCAGCCGCTATTTGGTGATGAGCGTCAGTGTAACCTGTTGTGTCATAGCCATCTGGCATCAAGGACTGATCTTTAAGACCCTCAGCATCATGTGATGTCAAGTACGTAGTGATTAACCTCCCGAGGCCGGCTCATGCAGGAGGGATACAGCTATTATGGGCTAACGCGCAACCTCCTTTACATCTGGGTGCTCCTGTAAGTATGTTTCATTGATATAACAAATAATTATTCATGAATACGCAGAGTCCTATTACTCCTACATCCGAGTCTCTATAGCTATGTCTCCATGACAGCAATACTGCTGGCAGATGGAAGTTATTGATAAAGGTGATTACAATTCAACTCAAGATATGGACAGATGCAGTTCATGTCACTTGTCAATATAATTGTAAAAGAAACTAACTACTTGGCAACAGTTTCATGTAAGTAACCGTGATAAAACCAGTGTAAATATGTGGGATCTATTGTTAATAGGTGGTATGGGATTTTTGTGGCTTGTGGCTGTATCTGTACATATTCTCATTGTTCTGCATGCTGTGTTTATAATAGAATTGTTTGATATTAACTGTCCATTGGAGAAAGCAAGTTTATTGAAGACTACAATACCCATCAGAACCATAAGTCAAAGGTACAGTATATACACTATTATAGCTTTTGGTCTGTAGTTCCTTATGCTTTTCTTACTATAGGTCATTGTACAAGAGGTTGGGAACTGCACTGTGTAGTGGCACTATCACATATAGGTAAAGAGAATTGATATTGTTTGTACATACGTGCTGACTCTCTCTCTCTGTGTTCCTGATGTTTTTATATCTATGAATGAATGTGCCAGCATCAGCTACTAAAATTGAACTAATAATTATGTGGAATTCATCTGATGTGGAATCTGATGTTCAAAGATAAACATAGCTACTGCTGCTGCAACTGCTACTACATTGCTACTACTACTACTACACTGCTGCTACCAAGAAACTTGCTTGAGTTATGCTGGAGAATTGTGGATTGCCTTTTATTGACAATAATTTATACATATGGCTTATCTTAGTTGTTTGCGTTATAGTTTGTGATGAGTGTTAGTGTTGCCTGTTATGTCAGTGCTAATAAAGACAGAAGACCCTGCAATTTTTCCATTTACAATGGCTACTGCATGGAGTTTGAAAACTTGCATCTTCCTGCTGTGATATTTTTTGTACACATAGCAAGAGTAAAATGTCACCTGCAGATAATGTCTCCGTCAGATAAAGTCATTGATATAGGACTAGGGACATGAATCATGATGTGGACAGATGTAGTTCATGTCACTTGTGAAGTGAAAGAAGCTAACTACTTGGCAATAGTTTCATGTAAGTAACCATGGATAAAACCAGTGTAAGTGTATGGGATTTTGTGTTAATAGCCAAAGAAGGTATTGTAGGATTTTTGTGGCTGTATCTGTACAGTATCACCATTGTTCTGCTGTGTTTCAGTTATAAGTATTGTCTAGAAATCATTTGATATTAACATTCACCGTCCATTGAGAAAGCTTATTGTAGACTACTATATAAACATGCATCAATAGTCAATGGTACAACCAACTTAGCTTTTGGTCTGTAGTAGCAACATGTTAATTATTATGCTTCTCTTGCTATAGATCACAGAAGTGGAAACTGATTATGTGCAATGAAAAAGTGGCAGTCTCTTTTTCAGGTATGCATACAACAATTCTAATTGTTTGTATGTAATTGCTCTGATCTTTAGATAAATGGGCATGTCTGATTCAGCTGAACAAGTGCTACAGTAAGACAACAAGTATGTTAAACAATTCATAATTTTAGCCATACCTTTATTTGATATTTTTTTAGATTTGAGGTGGAAGAAAGACTTTGTGCTGATAACATGTGACAGTGAACATGGTATGTAGTAAGAACATACACATACTGTTTTGTAATTGCTTACCTTTTTATATAGCTATTTCAAGACTATTCCAATCACTTGGTAGTGGCATAGTTACTTCAATGGCAGCCACCTGAACAGCATTCAAAAGATCTAGATGGAGGAGAACCTTCAGATATCAGGATATCAGGATCAAGAGTGGCAGAGGCCAGTGTCTTTGTCTTTTTGCACTATAGAGATCACTGCCAGGATATTTGAAGATGATATGATGAATTAAGAACTAAACTATAGAACTGACATAGAACTCAGTTGTAACAGATGCTACTACTGCATTTTAGAGTGCTATTATTACATTTTTAAAAGTGTCAATTCAACCAAACCTTGTAAATTCAACCCAAATAATCATGTTGTTTTAGCACCATCTATATGTTGGTTAATATAGCACCAGAAGGTGGTGTTATATTTGGTACCATCAAATTACACCTGGTTTTGGTGTTATTTCAACACATCACTTTTAACAGTGTTGGGGCACGCGCTAAGTAGAAAAATTTTTTCAGACAGATGAAGCTCCGTGTCCAACTGCTACACAATGACTACAACTGTGCTAGGGTTTGTTTCCTTCTACTTATAAGCATTCTAGAAATCGCGCTCTCTGAGTTTCTATTTAATGCCCGCCACGTGGCATATTGTGTTCTTATCAATCCATCAAATTCTGTTTAATCCTGATGTAGAATTACTTCCTTATCATTCCAAAACGTAAAATACTGTAGTATTTTCATGTTATAGTCATGTCTAAGCCTTTAGTAATGGTAAGGATGATTTTCTGAAGTCGGCTTGCATTGGCAATAATTTACAAGAGTTAACCACAGTGTATGTTAGTGGCTGTGAATTATATGCTTACAGTACTTAAATAGTAGTTTAACAGGTTAGATGATAGTTTTTCAGCATAGGTGGTAGCAAAATGTATTCTTGCAGTAAGAATTAAATAGAAACTTCAAGCGAGTGGTTTCTAGCATGCCCACAACTAGAAGAAAACCAAATTTTAGCACAATTCTAGTCACCATGTGATAGTAAGAAATGGTATACAATTTGCAAAAACGATTCATTAACTTGGCGCGTGCCCCGTTCCTTTCCATTCCGTTCTGGATTTTAGTACTACCCATGCTTTACAGCTAGGCATGAG
The DNA here is from genome assembly GCF_963678975.1 of Dysidea avara. NCBI lineage: Eukaryota > Metazoa > Porifera > Demospongiae > Dictyoceratida > Dysideidae > Dysidea > Dysidea avara. Next base: position 23,370,134 of record NC_089273.1, read on the forward strand.
GTTATTATGCTCCAAAAATTGAGCATTATGCTTTTGAGCAGTGCTCAAAAAATCACCTATTATGCTTTTGAGAATTGCCCATTATTCCCAAAATTATGCCACCATAATTGGCTAATAATGCCAGCTTATTGCTGTATCAGGCAATTTTCATTGATGTTTAAGCTTCAAATAGTCTTGAATTCTTTAGCTGGTTGCTATATTAGAGTATTTCATTTCAATGTGACTGCTTTATTAGAGTAAAATGATATTCAGTGACTGCTCTATTAGAATATCTTAATATTTTGTAAAGGAATTGTGTAATCTGAAGATTTTCCTACTGTTAAAGCTTTATAATCACCTCAAAATGCTGGCATAATTCCTGATTCCCACACATACCTATTATGCCCAAAATTATGCAAGCATAATCGCTGCATCCCTATTTACAGCCGGGTGTTGTTGCATGGATTAAAACTTTAGTTCTTGTAGTTATAGTTGTATTATTGGACGCTCCAGATATCAGCTTTATAAGTTACCAGTTACTTTTCTGGGCTGTTTTTTACATAGAGTTCCAAGTACTGGTAGTTTCTTGTACGTACCTTTGTTTTTACAGCGAAAGTGTTTTTGAGATGGATAGTTTTAAGCCAAAAGACAACAAGGAAGTTGTAAAGAACATTGTGTAAAACAAGACGCCATTTTATAAACACGCGTAATTTCTGCTTCGAAATAAACATGGCCATAACTCCTGCAGAGAGAAAGACCATCATTTGTTACCGGATCTGCAAAAACCCGACAATCGCGCAAGCCTAAATTTACGGTATAAAGCATTGAATACATTGGGTGAAATATTTGCATACACTGTTAAAACAGTTGGTTGGAAGGTCATCCCAAAACAGGGATAAAGTGGCTGACACATATAGCATACTAAATCCAGGGATAACGGTTATCCCAACTCTCAATAGTATGACCTTTATCCCGTATAGGTAGGATAAAGGTTATCCCTATGCTATTATAAAGGTTATACCCAATTGTTATTTAGTATTTAAATAATTATTAATGTATCAAATGCTGTTCAAATAGTTAACTCCAACTTCTGAAGTGCTCGTGAGATGTTACGACCAGCATGATCTGCAGCATTGACAAGCAATATAGTTACAGTTATTCAAGCATACACCATACCTTAATATTGTAAACAGCTAACAACACTTCATATGCAGTCCACAGAACCTGCCAAAATGTTATATTTACATAACAATCTGGTACACTCTATGCTTACAATTTGTCGTCGATCTGCATTGCAGCAGGGAATTCCACCTGGGCATTAACAGCAAGACAGATGCTACTATAATTTTCAAGTAACAGGAATAGCTGCCGGGCAATCAATATCCATTACAGTGTGTTATCAAAAGGCAACACCACTAGAATGTTAAGTCGTATTATTAGTATCACAGTTGCTGTAATACTTACATTTTGTATACAACATGATGGAGATGAAATATCAGGAGCATACACACTACAACCTGTAATAATAACATGTGAGATGACGGCAATTCTTATTCAACTATCTACCACGTCCATACCTTGGCTAAATGTCAAGACTCAGTGCAGAAAGCATGTTGATGCTACAACAAGCCAGTCATTAATCAATTACCAGACACAATACCTGCATGGTGTACCTGCATGTATGTAACTGATAATAGGAATGTGTAACTAACCTGTCGGGCTGTCTCCTAGGTTACTTGGCTGCCACCGTGCACATAGCAGAACGTAATCATATCAGCATGCACACTACACTCAGCGGGTAGGATCGGCATGATGTCAGCTGTTCTGTAAAGGGTACATAATGGCAGCTATTCGGGCCACTGTAAACACTCACACTTTGCTGTAACAGCTGGCAAACTGAGGTTAGATACATAGCTTCGTCACCTGGCTGAGTTAGGCATTAAACTTGGCATTAAAGAGATTCAACTATCTGAAATTTCACTATTTGATGTACCAGTCATTTTGAAGCAGCCATGAGACTGTAACTTTAGCACCGTCTTGGCCACTAAGTCCGTCAGCCAGTGGTTCCACAGCACTGTAAATAAACTGTTTGCTGCACTTTCCATATCTAAATTACAAATTACTTTACACCAAGTTGAATATTGCTAGTAGAAACGTTATCTTCGTATTCTTCAGTAGGTCATCTGTTTCAGTCAGTTGCGAACGGCCTTCATGTTTATTAAACGCATTGCAAAACCCTCCCGCTTAGTAAAGCTGCCTGTTCGTGTAGACACAATAAATCACAATTTTTCAAATATCTTCTTTGTCAAAACCAGTTTATTTTATGAACAAACTGAACGAACTTTCAGAGGAATTTTCAGTAATATTCGTTACCACGGTAACTTTCGTCGTTAAGTAACGTACGTAAATGCTACGTCACGGGGAGTGAATATTAAATGGCAAAAATGAAATTATCTCATTGCATCAGTGGTTGCATGCTGCCAGCGGGAGACTCTAAGCAAAGTAAGGTTATAAATACTACAGAGCATTATCTCATCCTGTACTTTTGTAGATCAGAATCATCGAAAATGTTCAGTTGAGTATATGGGTCACCGTTCCTCAACTTCTTCTCCTACTCCATTAGTAATCTACTATGACTAACGCAGTAAAACTGAAAGTGAGACATAAATACTATATTAGTGTTTTTTGATCATGTACAATCAGGGGCGTAGCTAGCCAGAAGGTGATGGAGGGGCAGGCATACCCCACGAAACACCCAAAACCATTCATGATTGCAAAAAAGGCTAATGACCCAATGGTGGGCTAGCCAACATACGGTGTTGTATTATTACAGCTTAAAGAACTAGCTACGTAACTATTTCAGTACTGACTGCTTCCAATCGAGGTAGCTATATTCGTCGAGCAACATCGCACGTGCCACAACTGTACTCCAACAAATTCATCCACAGTCCGGTAGAGCTAATACTTTAGTGTAAATACAGGTTACTTTACGTTAGCCACAGTCTGTGCTGCAGTCCTAGTACACTGCTGACAGGATGACGTATTCACTTACTTCACTCGGCGAAATTGAAATGCCATATATTGCACGAAATCCCACCTGTCTTGCTAGCAGAACTTGTAAGCTTGACTGATCCACCTGACTGACTGACTGACAAAGTAAAAACAAACTGCACTTCCGTACGTACAAAAGTCCAGTGTGATCGACTCGATAAAATAAACTTGGTACATTTATTTAGCTAACACTTTATCACCTCGTAGGCAGTAGGTTCGTAGCGTCATCTGGTCTCCTTTGTCACTTGTGACTCCTGCCGCGGAGAAGCGGGTCACTCTTTTTAGATTCAAAAATGTTCTATCACGCGAGAAATCTAAGCTAAATATAGAAGTATGTCTCTAATATTTTCGTTCGATGGATTCACGAGCGAGTTGAATGTTGTGTGTACGCATTCACTAGCAACCCCGGGTGATACCGCGTAGTAGTGTACATAATTTACAGTCATTTGCATGTCAGTTTAATACTGGTAAACTTGTGACGAAGGTTTTAAAAAATCATTTAGTGATGGGGGGCAAATGCCCCCCTTTCCCCCCCTTAGCTACGCCTCTTTGTACAATCGATTTCAGATTACTTTCTGCATGCAATTGAACAATTTACAATGTGATTGTTCGAACATATGAGCGAATTGTTTGCAACCTAGCTCCTTTACTTATACAACTAAATACTAGTGCTAGCACAATAAATACTCACCCCTTTAATGTTAAACAATGCCAGGAGTGTACATGTAAATACTGCAAGTAGACATTCATATTATCACATTTGCAAGTCGTGTGTGAATTATTCAAAAGCAATCTGAAATCAACTGTGCTAGTACTACCTGAGTGTGTACTGGAGTCTGTTCTGACAGTGTTGTCACAGTGCTTGCTACAATTTGTAACCACAAACAAAGTAATTACAATAGTTGCTTATTTTAAGTTCATCAATTCCAGGGGCGTATCCAGGATATTTCCAAAGTGGCTTCCAGATTTATCAGTGAGGTACAGAGGTCTGGGGCTGTGCTCCCAGTCACTGACAGATTTAGAGAGTGCTTCAAATTTACTAGATTTTTGATTTCATGAATAATAACTATTTCAATTTGTACTTGGTTCCTCATGATTTGTGGCTGGTCAGATATATATTGCAGTGACCAAATACATTTCCAATTATAGGTACTTTAAATTTCAACATTTTTTAACACCCATTTTTAAAATTGTATTCTGTTATGAATATTGTATTAGAGTACTTTTGACTGCTCTATTAGAGTACGTCAGACTTTTCTGTTAGAGTATCTCCATTTTCTCTAAAGGTTTTTCAATACATAGCCTTAATCCACGTTTGAGGACTAATTGTAAGTTTCCTATTAAACTGTAGCTATATTGCATGTTCATTAATAACACATTGGTAACTATTAAACTGTGTACGTGCGTGTGTGCTTGTGTGGCTCACTACTGATAGGCTGGAGTGCTGCACCAGCATAATGGTAGCATATTAGGTGGATGTTATGAATACTACTGATACTCTCTAATAGAGCAGTCAGTGGAAAATGCAATCAGGCACTCCAATGCATTGTCCAAAGCTTACTCTCTAATAGAACAGTCACTTTGTAGTCAATTACTCTAATTGAGCAATCACTGATTAAAACTTTGAAAGATAATTGTAAGAAATGTTTTTGAGCACATTGGGAACACTGAAGAGCATAACAGGCAAAAATTTCATGAAATTTTACCCAGCCCTCAATCCAGGTCAGTCCTTAAAATGGGTCAGATCTGGATTACCTGCCCAAGTGACCCACTGAGCTCAGACAAGATGTGACGTAGATGACCTTATTTCAACCATGTGTGTATATGCTGTGCACGCATGTAGTATGTAGAACTGAGCCAATAATTTCCAAAACATTTGATTATGTGTCATACACTGTTCCTAATCAGGGACGAAACTAGCACTTTAGTGATGCTAGTATACCCAAAGTGTCCTAATTTTATAGGTCTAAATAACTACAAATGAAACTATTAACCGTGTAAAGGTACATGTCCTGATTTCAAGTACTGTATCGTCAATTATGGCCCGGACACTTATTATGTTCAGGCAAGTGTTTACCCTAGCCACAAGACTGGTGACTATAATTTACAAGACCAAAAATCATATTCCTTGGGATCAACTTGAGATATTCTCTTCTTGATATATTCCACATAGATTTCAAGTTTAAAGGAATGCTGTAAAATGCTTTTGCTTCACTGTTTTGTACTAGGAGTTCCTGTGAAACCGGCATTTATTTCTGTTGTACGACTCTATACCGTATCTAGCAACTACAGTGTGTATGATATAATTATATGGGACTGGCCGTAGTGCACCATTAGGGAAAATATGAGTATTATTTTATCATTAAATTTCATGATTTACTTTCTTGTTTGTTTAGCGTCAAACTATGTTCAGCCAATGTAATAGCACTGAGAGAGGTATGGACTATTTCGTATATTTCTTGGATTTAAATGTATATTTTCTTATTCACAAGCATTCTGAGAAACTGAAATCAAGATATTGGGCCAGGGGCTGAGGGGTGCATAAGAACTGTGAAGGAAGAGAACATTTAAGTAATATCCAACTGTCACTAGATGATAATAATACTCCATAATGTGTCCGTGGTTGGACAAAAGTTGTGATAATGTATGTGCTTGTGTAGACTATAACTGACCAAACATGCATGTCATATTACATTACATTGTCAAGCAGCATCATGATGAATCATTTACATACACAAAGTGTGGAACTCTCAAGTTGTTCGTAGATCACCACTGGTTCCCTTTAGGAATTGTATTTACAAAAGGTATTGCTAGTGTACCAAATAGCCCTTGGTCGTTGAAATACAAACTCAATCAAGTACAAGTAACACAAACACTAGTTATGCTATAACATTGTGATCACAAGTAATGTTGTTCATTGAATTATGCAATAATATTTCAGTTGGGTTCCTTGCTTGTGAATAGTTTTCACAACTGCTTGACATGTAGGTGATGAGTTACAAACTTTGATCAGACTCTAGAGTCAGGTATGTTCAATCCAGTTGGTAGTAACAAGCTGCTCGCCTCATTTACCCTGCAACATTACTAATAAGTACACTACTAATAAGTACAAGTACACAAATATTGGCTTTCGCTGATAGTGAGGAAGATGATATAACATGATATGCCTTTAGTAATGTTTGACATTGTTTGTATTTTGTACAAGCAATGCTTCCTTTTTATCATGTCACCTTACAGGACATACACAGTAATTTTGAAAAGAGTTTTCTCTACAGCTAAGTGACTTATATTAGAGTATTATAATTACTTGACTGCTTTATTAGAGTTTCTCACCAAAAAATATTCTTCAGAACAAGCATTGCTATTGTACGACAAACATTATTTACAAGGCAAAGGCTCCTGTTTCATGAAAGATCCATGATTTCTGTATACCTGCGGTTTGAATTTTTGTAAAGGGGTTTCCTGAAACTTGCCCCTGCCTTGGAAGTACAAAACTCATGTAACCTAGTAGATATTTTCTGTTACATACAAGATTGTGTGTAAGAAACTAAAAGTATGCACTGGTCACTCTGAACTATTTAGCTTTATTTCACTTTTAAACCATCAATCATACATGTATATGCAAGGGAGTATCATGCTGGCCTGTGTTGCACACTACATTTGAACCCTCCGTATGCCTTGAGATTTTGACTCATTGCTACTAGTAACAATATTGTGTAGTCTCAAGTCTCATCTTGATTGTATATTGACTTTGGTAGACCATGCAGCAAGTTAGTCTCGTACCATCCACCCCTTCGCAAAAGTAAGTGTCTACAACTGGTGAAATACAGATACTAAATAATCTCAAAAGGAATTCAATTAGACAGTGTATGTAATTGCTAGTTATGTCAGATGATTACCCTTCAAAAGCATTGCATTGCCAAGGTGATTTGTGTGTGAACGTGATTGGCACACACTACTAAATCTGAGTGGTAGAATCATTTAGTATCTGTATTTCACTTTTTGCGAAGGAGGAGGCTGTGGCATCTCCTTGTGCATGTGTGTGTACATGCATGCAAAGTTTTAATAGTTGTCCAACTCACTTTTACATTAATCAAAATATTACTCCATTTTATAGCTGCCACAAAATTTCACAGATGCATATCGACAGGAGTAATATAATGTACAATTGTAAAGGACCGGTTGTATCATATTTCTACCGCTCTTAATCCTCTTACATCTCTGCCCAGTGATCCGCGGCGATCCAAGGGTAGCTGGGTACCCGGGCAGCTGACAAACCACTTAGGTATCCCGTATTTGCTGGTGTTCCACATTATCTCTCTGTACTTGAATCCATTCCAGATCATTAAGTAGATAAATCGTGACACTGGTCCGCTAAAGTACTCGTGCGGAAGCATAGTAACGAATCATATAATAAGCGCCGCATAAAGATGACGCTGAAATCAAGATATTGGGCCAGGGGCTGAGGGGTGCATAAGAACTGTGAAGGAAGAGAACATTAAGTAATATCTAACTGTCACTAGATGATAATAATACTCCATAATGTGTCCGTGGTTGGACAAAAGTTGTAATAATGTATGTGCTTATCATCTGCAAGGCAGATGGATGTGTAGACTATAACTGACCGAACATGCATGTTGTATTACAGTACATTGTCAAGCAGCATCATATTATTTACATACACAAAGTGTGGAACTCTCAAGTTGTTCGTATATAGATCACCACTAGTTCCCTTTAGGAATTGTATTTACGAAAGGTATTGCTAGTATACTAAATAGCCCTTGGTCGTTGAAATACAAACTCAAATCAAGTACAAGTAACACAAACACTAGTTATGCTATAACATTGTGATCACAAGTAATGTTGTTCATTGAATTATGCAATAATATTTCAGTTGAGTTCCGTGAATAACGTGAATAATGTTTGTATGTACTCATTCACACTGCATACTGGTCTAAATGACTGAATTGATGTACAGTGAAACCTGTCTAATCAGGTGTCTGTGTAGTCTTTAAATCCCCAAATGTGTCGTTTGTGTAAAAAGCAAAGGAGGGCAGAAGCGCTTTAGACGCTACCTAAAAAAATATTACCTTAATTGCATAGTTCTGTCCAAAATCTCACATGAACCTCAATAGTCTCAATACAAAACCAGCAAATGGTGGGGTTCAGTGGGGTTTACTAGATATTTAGATCATGCTTCATGTAAGTGTTGGGAAAGTTACTTTGTAAAAGTAACTAATTACATATTACTTGCAACTGAGCTATTTAGTTACAGTTACATATTACCCATAAACTAAACTAACTGTAATAATATTACATATTATGTTACTTTGTGTCCACAGCCCAGGGGCGGATCCAGGAGCTGGCTAGGGGAGGGGCACAAACAGGGTAAGTTGTAGGTGGTTGCATGCATGGGGAGAACCATATTCTCTATAGTTCAGTGCTGCTTTTTTAAAGCAGCAAATAATCACCTCTTAGTGGTGTCTCACTGTTGATATTTGCCATTTTGGCCTTTTCAGATGGTTGTGAAGTCTTAAAACTATTTAAAAGGCTCTGAATGTCTTAAATAACAGCAACACGATAATTATTTTTAGAGGCGCTTAGTACGCACGAAGGTGCTGGGTGACTATTTTACAATTAGTTTGACTTCGGTTCGCTTTGGTCTCAGGTGAATTTGTAATAAATGCTAGTAAAATTTGCATATTTTCGTAAGTTTTAAACTGATTTCGGTTGGCCTGACATAAAATTTACTAGCTGTTTTAATCAGAAGCATGGCTGGCTCCTCCACAAGGTGGAGGGGGGGGGGGGCATTTGCCCCAAATGCCCCATCCTGGATCCGCCATTGCAGCCTTAAGCTGTCACGTGTGAAACTACCACTTTATCATGTGACATGATTGTGTTGTTGGACAATGTGCAAATCTTGGTTATAAGTAAGAAGCTGGTGAATAAGCTTTATTCGGTAGGCTTCGTTACTTTGTTGTGGCTATGCGTTACTCAGAGGATAACTAACAAGATTAGTAACTTTGTTACTTGTAGTAATAATATTACATAATATTAGACTCGTCACAGTAACTATATTACTTAGGTAATGCGTTACATTTGTAAGTAAAGTAACTTGAGTTACATTACCCGTTTTTATAGCGTATTTCGTTATATTACTTAGTTACCACAAAAGTATTAATATTACGTAATGCGTTACTCCCAACACTGTTCATGTAAGGATTAAGGTGATGTAAATAGTTTCACAAAGGCGCTTAATTTTTCAGGCAAAATCAATGAAACACTATTTCGTGCGTAGTGAGTTTATCACTAACCAGGTATGTTTATTGAAAGTAAAACAATGATGTCACGCTTTGTTACATCGTCCACACATTTAGATGATGCTGATAAACAAGTGTTTACATAATTCATTTTAATGGTGCTTAAGGTGTTTACACCCTCCTCTGTGTAAAAAGTGACAGTTTTTTAGGTGTAATAGCTATATGTATTAAATGCCCACCTTTGAGTTTTTACAGGTAATCTGGTCATAGCATGTGGTTCACCTACTAGCAGTAGCAGTTGGATATAGTCATGGTACATGACATAACTTGTGACCAGGCAGAAACTGAGTGTGATGAATTTCAGGTCAGTTTATATGTAGAGGAATTGTACCATCTATTGTGTTCTTTTGTAGTTCTCAGTTGTCAAGTTTACATGGACTGTAGTGACATATCAAGGGTGTTGTGAATTTCCAGGTCAGTCTACATACTAAGGAATGTATAGTTTATTATCTCAGGTATTTTTTCTGAATTTTTAGGATCAGGCATACATACTGTTGTGGTGCGACCAAACTTTAATACCCCGGTCAGCTTACATGTGGTGCATAGTGATATTTTCCAGTACCCAGATTTTAGGCATATTGTATTTAATACCCACTTGTTGGTTTTCGTAGGCCATCTAGTTGTAGCAGTTTAGCCAGTAGCAGTTGGATGTGGTCTTGCATAACTTGGTACCATACAAGAACTCAGATCAAAGAGAGTTTCATAAATTCAAGTTAGTTAACATACAGAGGAATTGTGTTGTTGCAATTCTCCCTCAACTGGACATCTATTATTCAGACACCTCTATTATCCAGACACCTCCATTTCAGAAACCTCTATTATCTGGGAACTTTTATTGTCTGTACAGCCTAAATTATTCATGTGGCTTGTAGTTTATTGACCATAATGAAGTTTGCAGTTGAAAGCTCTTTGATGGCTTGTTTATTCTATTAATGATAACTACCACTTGGTTGCTAGGTGATAATGTATTTTTACAACTAGGGGAGGGACCATGAATGCTCCATAGTGACTTTAATTCTGCACACTAAACTGCACAGCACTAACTGACACTGTGCAAAAAGTGGGATATAATATGGTATTTCCAGTGGCTTATTGAATACAAATAAGCCTTAATATAAATCCTGTATTATACTCATTTTATACTTTAGTATAATCCATACTATACTATTGCATATATGGTTTCAGTTTATTTACCACATTACCTCAAATAGCTTATATCTAATATAATGCCAACACTATACCATCACATATATGGTTTCAGTATATTTAACACATTAACTGAAGTCTTACATGAGATTGTTAGTATAATACAGGTTATACCAAGCTTTTTTGTATTCAATAAGCCACTGGAAATACCATCTTATATCCCTCTTTTTTCACAGTGTGATAGCAATAACACTACTTCACTTTAGTACAGTTTAAGACATTTTTGATACAGTAGTATGTACTGGACTGCCCAGATAAGAGAGGTTCCATTGTCCTCAGGTTTTAGGTGCATTGTATTTGATGCCTGCTTGTCACTCTGTACTGGCATGTTAATTTTTTTGTACATTCTCTTTTTATTTCAGTGCCTGCTTGTTAGGGGACTGGTCTCTTGTGTCATCAGATATCAAGCAAGTTCATTTGGTGCTGGAGGTTAACGAAAGTGATTAGTTCAAGGATTAGATCAGCATCGACACACACTGATTCTCAATGGGTATTTTAGACGTATGTGTAAGCAGTGCCAATTCACTGAGACCCGTCAGGTGAAACTTCTAGTAGCTCAAATTCCAGTATTATCTTGTGGCAGGATTGTTGACAAGGTGTACAAAGCGAATACCAAATAATCGTGGCTCTGTTATCATTTGTGATCTCAAATATTTCCGGATTATACTGTTGTGGTGGGACCAAAGTAATATCGAGGTCAACAGTGAGATTCATCCTGCCTGTTAAGATCTTAGTATTATTGTTTATGATCTTTTTTCCAGGATGAGGCATACAGTTGTGATGGAAATAAACTTAATTCATAGGTTACTACGTCACTATCGCATTTTTATAGTCAGAATTTTATTGTTAATATCACAAGCAATTAATGTGATGTATTTTATTATGTAACATGTATCCCATCCAAAAACAGCTTATAGCTGTAAAAAAAGTGCGCGTCCAAGTAAAGCAGAGTTAACTGCGACAAAAAGTAATGATATCATAATGCGGCCATGTGCGAGGTGTGCAAGTTGTAATATTAGCTAATCAGATAATACAATGTTATTGTTAAAGTGTTAATGAGAACTATGTGATGCTGCTAGTTTTGAAGTGTGTGAGCATCTTCATAAATGCCACATAAATTTAATTCTCAATAAAGCAATGTGTATAGATTCTCTGATAGTAATAAATAGTTTGAGTTTGGCCACCTTTCCTTTGTTCGTAGCATTGCTGTATACAGGAAAGGCGGCCAAACTCAAACTATTTATTACTATCAGAGAATCTATACACATTGCTTTATTGAGAATTAAATTTATGTGGCATTTATGAAGATGCTCACACACTTCAAAACTAGCAGCATCACATAGTTCTCATTAACACTTTAACAATAACATTGTATTATCTGATTAGCTAATATTACAACTTGCACACCTCGCACATGGCCGCATTATGATATCATTACTTTTTGTCGCAGTTAACTCTGCTTTACTTGGACGTGCACTTTTTTTACAGCTATAAGCTGTTTTTGGATGGGATTTCAATACTTTTTGTTAGAATAAGCAATGCACTGTTGATAACAGTAGGTGAGTCAGTAGTTTCCATGGTTTTGACAGAAACCCCAGATTACAGTGACAGAATATTAAAATATAACTGTAATTTTAGTGGCCAGGGCCGCCCACATTGGGGGTAACTGGGGTATTTTTCCCCCTACCACAGCCTGAAAGGGGCCACTTGAATACCTGTTTAAAGAAAGATCGATATACTCTAATAGAGCAGTCAGGATCTAGACCCTTCCTTGCCCCTGGGCCCCTCTTTAACTCTTTTCCCTGGGCCCTCTAATTTCTCTGGACGGCCCTGTTAGTGGCATGCAACTGCAGTCAACTAACACCCATTTTAACTAGTAAACCCTTAACAACACTTTGCCTTTCATCTTGTACTGCATTGAAACGATCAAGATACTCTATTAGAGCAGTCACAAAACAGCTGTAACACAGCCATAGGCGGCGGAAAGGGGGGGGGGGGGGGGGCTTAGCCCCCCCTCAGAATGATATCACACCGAAATTATCTTTCTTGGAGTGGGGCTGAAAACCGTGATAAAGATCGAGATACTCTAATAGAGCAGTCACTCTAATAAAGTATTCAGTGTGTAGCGAGCTATGTAAGGATTTTTATGTAGTTTATCAGCTAGAAATGGTAGCTGGTGAGGTGGAAGCTCTTGTCAGTTGGTTGCGACCTTTTTTTTTTTTTTTTTTTTTTGGTCTCACCTTACTAAACTATAGAAATAAGTCTGGGTCAGCCCAGCCCCCCTCATATCAACTACTTGCTCCACCGCTGAACACAGCAATCAATATTTAGCATAGTTACAACTTCTGCTTAGCATCGGATTGTATAGTTTAAATTACTAGCTACTTACAGACTTTACAATATAAAAATATGGCACTTGTAGAAATGTGACTGTTTTATTAGAGTATCTCGATCTACTTCAAGCATTGACTAATTCAAGTGAAGAAGCTACGCCCCTGCCAAGAGATCTTGTGAAATGAAATGAGAAAAGGCAAGTATGTACAGAGACAATAGAGGGGCGCGTAATTATGTCCTGTTGTAAATAAACGCCTTTAAAATTTATATTACTACTAAATAAACGCACCAGAATAGGCTTGTGTGGCTGTTGTCTCCAAGGTTGTCTCATTATTTGTCTTTTCGTGTTGAAGGGATTTAGTCGCAATTGGTGAGTTTAACTATACATGTATTTGTGTTGTAAAACTTAATTGTAAAAAGGCGATTAGCACATATCATGATAAACATGTATTTGTCACAGTAGAGTCTCTCACGAAGTCACGATTATTATGAGACATTGGACCAGGGTAAAAAATTTACTGCTATATTTAGAGGTTGTAGCGTTTGTATATCTTAGTATCTTAATAAATAATCCCCCATGATCACTAATCACTAATAGTACAGTGAAAACTGGTCATTATTCAGGCCGTAGGGACAAAATTTTCTAACCTTGCCTTTTAAAGAGGTGGCTGCATTATGCGGCCTTAAAAAAAGGTAAGAAGCATGCTGTTCTAACTGGCTATAGAGATGGATTTAGTGTATGACAGCGTATGAGACAGTGAGTGCTGGCAGCAAGGGGGCAGCCAATCTGTTAGAGCACCAAAAGCACTGCTTCAGACATAGGCAGTTGACTGTCAGCCCCAAGTGTAAAAAGTTTCACTGTTGGTCCTTATAAGCTCCTGATGAAGAAAGTGATGAAGTCATTATCCATAGGATATATTTTTCAGAGTATCCATTTCAGTTCTACAATATAGTAGCCAAGCATAAGATGAACATAACACAGCATTCCAGTAGTTTAGTGGTGACCACAACACTGCCTGAGTTAAACTGTGGTGAGATTTGAGACTACCAGAAGCCCTGGAATGTCTTCAACACATGAAATACCAAATATCTAATGCCTGGCTTTCATCCACAGTGGACCTGTCTTGGTGGCCACTTGTACAGAAGGGAAACAGCTAGTTGCCACACCCCTTAATTATCAATTTGTAAAATCGTTAGCAAAATTGTGTGTGCGAGCAAGTGCGATGTGGCAGTGCCGTGTATATGGTTGCTGCCTAGCAGTGACACATCACGAGTATTGAAGTCACAATGCTTTACTGTATCATCCATCTAAATACAATCTCTGAATGTGTCATTTTGTGTAGAGAGCAATCTTCCACAAGAAGTGACCTGCAGGTTTCAGTGTATATTGTTAACCATTAATATTGTTCACAATATTGTGAACTATATGTACAGTGAAACCTCACTTAGTGGCCACCTCTTTAATAAGACCACCTCATTATATTGGCCACCTCTAGTAGGTCCCAAATATAGCTAAGCATTACTTATGACCTCATTAATAAGGCCACCTTGTTATTCAGGCCAAATTTTTTGGTCCCACAGCCTGCCATATTAATGAGGTTTCATTGTACTTATGAGAATTTTTATTTTTCGTAACTTTTCTTCAGGTTTACTGATGGGCACTATGAAGCATTGTTGACTGGTACGTGTATAATGTGGTGACTTGAAATGCTAAAACAGTACGTAGCGTGTCTTGTATGTACATGTAATGTGTTGTAATGTGTCCACACATCCACACATCTTAGAAATAAATGTAATTGTATTCTCTATAAATAGTCAGTTCCATTGTGCCACTGGGTCATAAGTTGGTTGAGTATGGATCATCCAGGGCACTTGAGTCACATTTTGTCCTGGCCAAGTGGATCTCATCCACTGACAGAATATACAGGATCAGATCACGTGTATAAATTACGGTGGAACTTGTTTATTGCCACCTTCACTCATTCAGCAGGTAACAGTGTATAAATTCTCAATTGGAATTGGCTTTTCAAGAGTGGTTGTCTTTCTATACTAGTGGCCATTAAGATAGGTTGTACTGATAGAGTGTACATACTAGAGATGCAACAATATCCTCCACTTAGTGTCGTTTGATAGTGATGCAATGGAGACTATGTATTATTGCATTTAAATACTATACTATTATATTGCAACTCTAGCACGTATTTATAACAGGAATGTTTGTTAACCGTTTAGACATACTGGAGCCACACCCACTCATCTGGATTCTACAAATGGAGTCATACCAACTTGTTGTCATCATACTCACTCGTTACTCCCATTGTGTTTGGATGAATATACATGCCGTCATGTGAGACTTGCTACCATGGCGGGCCACTGGAAAACATTTGCATAGCAGTTATATTACAGTCATTATTGTACAATTCTTACATTATTGTTGTGAAAAGTGTTTGGTATTCATGTGTCTCCTCTGTATGTTGTAATTACATGTGTAATTTTGTGTGGGGGTGCTATAAAATGCAATAATGCATGGTGACAATTGTATTAGGCGATTTTGCACACTTCCTTTTAAGCTAGCTACATGTGCTAATTACTCACAGCTTGTGTCAACAACTGGTAACCGCAGTTGTACTCTTGTGTCATTCTTTAAGCCGCGCCCTTAGAGGACAAATTATGTGGGGGCGACTAATTTCAAAACGAAGGATGGTATGCAGCACCATAGATTAGCTATATCTATGGACTATAATCTATGGCAGCACACTTCTTGGTGGCTATATGTACTGATTAACTACATAGAGCGCCAGTTCATCAATACCCAGAGACCGCAGTTGTGCTCTGCGTCATTCTTTAAATTCCGAGTAAAATTCTTAGAGAGCAAATGACGTGGGGGCGACTAAATTCAAATTTCAAACTAGCCATTCTCGAAAACAAATGTTTCAATCTGAACGAAACTTTCAGAACAGTTTAAAGACACATTGCCCTACATGCCAAGCGAGTATTGCGGAAAACAACAATCTGGGATTTGTATTTGGCCTCTAGGTCGACTGAGGACGACTGAAACTTCGTTTGGTGCTGAAATCACGACTGTAGGGTAATCATGTATGGTGAAATCGATGATGTGAATCTTGAGGTGATTGAGTGAATACTGAAGCGATAACAGGGCGATCAATGTTCGGAATGCACAAAGGAACGCAAGGCATACACCTGCGGTTGCGTCTAACCGCATGCGATAAAAAAAAATAAAAAAAATGAAACGTCCCCTTTCATGTCGGCAATCTCGATCACGAAACAATCGGCATGGATTTGCTTCACTGCTTGTGTGGTAGTTACTAGTGACACGATGAGTTCAACTCCAGAGTTTCAGAGGGATAGCGTAAGTGACGGGTGGATTACAGGAAGGCCAAATTTGAGAACGTTCGTTCTTGTAAAATCCTCACGTAGTGGTCGCGTCATTTATTGTCTGCGGCGCGCGTTTCTGCTTTACTGGCCGCGCGACTCACTACCGTGAGTCTTGATATTAAGTGACATGTATGATGAAAGCCACAATGGGAGTGGTTAGGGTGTGTAGCTAACAAGCTGGCTTGAGCTCTACCTGAAGCTTGAGAAGCGAGTTGACAAGTCACAAATGTTAAGCAAGTTCAACACACCATGTGTGGTGTGGAACAAGAAATATGCTCGAAACACCTTCTCTAGTGACTACGTTCTTCACGCTTTCATACCTTATTTATAAGACATCTGCCAAGTATCAACTCTCGCATGAGGCGTGGTACTAAATGAAATTTAAAAGATTTCTGCTTAAAACGCCTTCCCTAGGGAACTTACGGTTTTGTAAGCTTTCACAACTTGTTTATCAGACAATAGGGCTTGTGTCAACATCGTGTATTTAAAAGTTATTGTAGGGATTAGAGGTTTGATCGATGAAAATACGCGTATATGGACAAACCAGAATGTCAGTGCTATACGGACTGTACAAACACGGCTATGTTGACTGGTATAACGTGACTGTAAGTAGCATAAGGTAGAGAAATAAAGCGAAATATGTGTAAATACGCCTATTTTTATATTTTTTCGAGGTCGCAAGACAATGATGATGACGACTCCTGAAGATTTTTTTTACTCGTAACGCAATACAAATCTATTGAGAGATGTTGCGTTAATCCAGGGCTAATGTTGCGAAACCGTCCCTATACTTAAATAACTCACAATAGTGACCGCGCGTCTTTTAATTGGGCGTGCGCTTCGTAGTTTCTTGGCAGCGCGACTTACCGTGAGTCTTGATAACTTTGAATTTTTTTTCAGTCACCTGACAGTTACTATATGAATCATGACATTTGGCTGGTAGTTACCCTGTTACATGCTTACCTAATATACTCATGCTGTCCAAAGCCAGTGTTTCTCCCACTGTAGCATTAACTTTGAAATATGTTTGATTTTTTTCAGTTGCCTGATAGTTACTATTATATAATATAAATCATGACATTTGGCTGGTGTCATGATTTATATTATATAATAGTAACTATCAGGCAACTGAAAAAAATCAAACATATTTCAAAGTTAATGCTACAGTGGGAGAAACACTGGCTTTGGACAGCATGAGTATATTAGGTAACCATGTAACAGGGTAACTACCAGCCAAATGTCATGATTCATATAGTAACTGTCAGATAACCTTGTTACATAGTTACCTAATATAACCATGCTTCCCCAAAACTCATGTTGATCCCGCTGTGGCATTATAACTTTGAATTTTTTTAGTTACCTGACAGTTACTATATGAATCATGACATTTGGCTGGTAGTTACCTTGTTACATGGTTACCTAATAATACCATACTATCCCAAATTCATGCTGCTCTCACTGTGGCATTGTAACTTTGAATTTTTTCTTCAGTTACCTGACAGTTACTAATTAATTCATGATATTAGGCTGGTAGTTACCTTGTTACATGGTTACCTAATATAACCATGTTTCCCCAAACTCGTGTTGCTCCCACTATAGCATTATAACTTAGAATTTTTTTCAGTTACCTTACAGTTACTATATGAATCATGACATTTGGCTGGTAGTTACCCTGTTACATGGTTACCTAATATACTCATGCTGTCCAAAACCAGTGTTTCTCCCACTGTAGCATTAACTTTGAAATATGTTTGATTTTTTTCAGTTGCCTGCTAGTTACTATTATATATAAATCATGACATTTGGCTGGTAGTTACCTTGTTACATGGTTACCTAATATAGCCATACTTCCCCAAACTCATGTTGCTTTCACTGTGACATTATAACTAAGAATTTTTTCATCAGTTACCTGACAGTTACTATATAAATCAAGACATATAGCTGGTAGGTACCTTGTTACATGGTTACATAATATAACCATGCTTCCCCAAACTCATGTTGCTCCCACTATGGCATTATAACTTTGAATTTTTTTTCAGTTACTATATAAATCATGACATTTGGCTGGTAGTTACCTTCTTACATGGTTACCTAATATAACCATGTTTCCCAAACTCGTGTTGCTCCCACTATGGCAGTATAACTTTGAATTTTTTTAGTTACCTGACAGTTACTATATGAATTATGACATTTGGCTAGTAGTTACCTTGTTGCATGGTTTCCTAATAAAATCATGCTATCACAAATTCATGTTGCTCTCACTGTAGCATCATAACTTTGAATTGTTTTCTTCAGTTACCTGACAGTTGCTATGTAAACCATGATATTTGGCTGGTAGTTGTTACCTTGTTACATGGTTACCTAATATAACAATGCTTCCACAAACTCGTGTTGCTCCCACTATGGCATTATAACTTTGAATTTTTTCTTCAGTTACCTGACAGTTGCTGTATAGATCATGACATTTGGCTGGTAGTTACCTTGTTACATGGTTACCTACATGTAATATAACCATACTACCCCAAACTCGTGCTGCTTTCACTGTGGCATTGCAACTTTGAACTTTTCAGCTACGTTTCATGCTGTTCCTATTGTGGCATTATAACTTTGAATATTTTCTTCAGTTACCTGACAGTTGCTGTATAAATCATGATATTTGGCTGGTAGTTACCTTGTTACATGGTTACCTACTATAATTATGCTAATTCATGCTGCTCTCACTGTGGCATTGTAACTTAGAATTTGTTTCTTCAGGTACCTAACAGTTACTGTATAAATCATGATATTTGGCTGGTAGTTACCTTGTTACATGGTTACCTAATATAACCATATTACCCCAAGCTCATACTGCTTTAACTGTGGCATTGCAACTTTGAACTTTTTCAGCTAAGTTTAATGCTGTTCTTACTGTGGCATTATAACTTTGAATATTTTTCTTCAGTTACCTGACAGTTACTGTATAGACCATGACATTTGGCTGGTAGTTACCTTGTTACATGATTACCTAGTATAACCATGCTCCCCCAAACTCGTGTTGCTCCCACTATGGCATTATAACTGATTTTTTCAGTTACCTGATAGTTACTAATTAATTCATTATATTTGGCTGGTAGTTACCTTGTTACATAGTTACCTAATGTAACCATGCTAACCAAAACTCGTGTTGCTCTCACTGTGGCAATATAACTTAGAATTTTTTAGTTACCTGACAGTTATTATAATTATATTATTATTATAATTCCTGATATTTGGCTGGTAGTTACCTTGTTATATGGTTACCTAATCAAACCATGCTAACCAAAACTCGTGCTGCTCTCACTGTGGTAATATAACTTAGAATTTTTTAGTTACCTGACAGTTACTATGTAATTCATGATATTTGGCTGGTAGTTACCTTGTTATATGGTTACCTAATCTAACCATGCTACCCCAAATTTGTGTTGCTTTCACTGTGACATTATAACTTTGAATCTTTTTTGTCAGTTACCTGACAGTTACTATATAAATCAAGACATATGGCTGGTAGGTACCTTGTTACATGGTTACCTAATATAACCATGCTTTCCCAAACTCGTGCTTCTCCCACTATGGCATTATAACTTTGAACCTTATTTTAGTTACCTGACAGTTACTGTATAAATCATGATATTTGGCTAGTAGTTATCTTGTTACATGGTTACCTAATAATTATAACCATGCTAACCAAAACTCATGCTGCTCCCACTGTAGCATTATAACTTGTAATTTTTTCTTCAATTACCTGACAGTTACTGTATAAATCATTACATTTGGCTGGTAGTTACGTTGTTACATGGTTACCTAATATAAGCATGCTGTCCCAAACTCGTGCTTCTCCCACTGTGGCATTAACTTTGAAATATATTTGGCATTTTTTTAGTTACCTGACAGTTACTATATAATATTATATATATATATATGGCTCACACTGTGGCATTATAACTGAATATTTTTCAGTTACCTGATAGTTACCATATAAATGACATTTGACTGATAGTTACCTTGTTACATGGTTACCTAATAATTATAGCCGTGCTACCCCAAACTTGTACTACTCAGGCTGTGCATTAATTTTAAAACATATTGGTTTTTTATTCAGCTACCTAACAGTTGTTATGTAAATCATGACATTTGGCTAGTAGCTATTTTTATTGAATGAAATTTTGACAGTTATTAGTTAGGGTTTATGGCAATGTGATGTTGCATATAATGGTTACTTAATTACTTTGGTTACCTAGTAACAATGGTATAAAATGGTAATAATATATTCCACATATTAAGCCATTAGAGCTTTGGAGAGATCCAGGGTCCGTGAATTTTCCCGCAACATGAAATCCTAAGACCAGAACAAATATGTAATACGCGCTTCGCGCGCTGTGCGCGCGAAGCGCGTACATATTTGTTCTGGTCTTAGGATTTTGTACTTTATAATTCACGAATTATGAAATTCGTAATCCTATGCTGTATGCTGATAGGAGTTTCTTCTTACCGCGCTGATGTGTGAGGAAAATGGATTAAGGCGATAGCAAGTAAGCAAAAGCAAAATACATAGTGGTTTTAAATAATGCGAGTGTCACGGAACCTGTTTATTCTAAATAATGATCACCGTTGTTAGAATGTTGTTTAAGCTCGTGTTTAAGGCCTAGGCTGGTTAGGCAGGTGGCGCAATCGCCTACTTATGTGTTTGTTTTTAAGTTCACCCAGCTGTAGTTCTGAATGTTACAATGCTCCTACGCCCCCACCTTCTCCATCCATCCTTCCGTCGCACTATATATTTATTTGATACAACCAAGTGTTCCATTGTTGTGCTAGTAAATCTAATCCTTATTCCAAGTACTGGTTGCAACAAGGGGACTCAATGCAGTGTAGTGAGGGGCAACTAAATTATGCTTATTTATGCTTGTCAATTGTCCCATAGTGGGACAACAGTTCCTAGTCTCACGTGGCCAGACCGCTATTTTTGTGCAGGGGCTTATCGATTGGAGATTATAAGTGCCTGCACGAAAAGGGTCTGGTCCAGTTTGCATTCACAGAGTCAACAACATGGTGTTGGATGTTTATTATTTATTTATTTATTTAATGCTTTATGGTGTAAACAGAAAACACCAAAGGACTGCTGATTGGGTCACGTCACTTAAAGTCACTACATTATTAACATACCCGTTTGATGTTATTAGATAATTAATAATTCTGAATGTAAAATGATGTATCCATGGTCAACGACACTCCAGGTGTTGACGAACGTGCTGAGACCTATACGAACTGGACCAGACCCTTTTCGGTGTGGACGCTTATAATCTCTAATCGATAAGCCCCTGCGCGAAAAAAGGTTTGGCCACATGAGACTAAACAGTTCATGTTGATTCACCTTAGCCAAAGAGTTTGGGGGTGCCCAGTGGAATTATTAACATTAATAATAATATTGCCTATTCATCAAAACATCACTATGTCTTGCGACAACATTCCATCATTAGTGTTATTACATGCTGTAGTATCCCATTGGTGAGTACCACAGGTACATGTGGGGGGAGGGGAGTGGGCGGCTGGGGAAGTAATTGCTAACCATCCTTTGGTGTCAGTAAGTGTGTGCACCTTCACATATGTAAACTAGTCCCCCTGAAATTTGTGCACCATTGTGCAATGCTTTAATTGTAAAATAATATGAAGGTATATATTATAATACACTGAAGTTCAGACCTGAGAGCAAAACAGAAAAAAAGAAAGGCCTTACCAATTTTAGAGCTAGTGGGGTAGCTTTCTTAACCGATTCTTCCCCCAATCAATTTAGTACTGCTCTACCGAAAGAGCACAGAATGATTAGTGAATACTCGAATATTTCTTTGTGATGAATGCTCTAGTGAATGTTCTAGTATAGTACATTAATCTTGAAGCTAACAAGGTACACTATTCCCAGAAATAATTCTAACAAGGTATACTTTGTGTACTCCTGTATACCCTCAATTTGAGCTCTGCCGTTATGCTAGTATGTTCACATTGGAGCTGTGTTACACATTGTTATTCACATGTAAACAGTTAAGTTTTAGTGAGTCTATCTAAACATTGATGCGATGGTGACAAAAAGGAAATAAAGAATAGAATAATGGTGGCCTTACAGGGGAGCCTTATGCAATTACTTATCGAAACTTCAATTCAGACAATTCCAAAATTGATTGCTCTATTAGAGTAGTGAGTGTTCTATTGAGGAAGTTGAAAAATTAATTTTTTTGCTGTTCGTAATACACTGATTTGAGCTGATATTGCGCAAATTTTCAGAGCTATGATATCCGACACACCTGCTGGTCCCCAAGGGCTTGGATAATCGAGATTCTGCCGTGTACATGCTTGCAATTCTGTTTTTATTGGATGTAAATTATATATGACAGCATTTGTATGGCATAGTATACTTTTTAACAATACAAAAAAATTTGCTTGGTATCAATGGATTGTATAATATTTTTGGGTAAATGATGACTGTTTTACCAACCTGTGCTAACGGTCACCTGGATTAAGTGGTCGCCTCCGTATAGCGGCCAAAGTGCAACGGTCCTGAATGTCTTCCCATACAAATGCATGCATTGCGGTCTGTATTAAGCAGTCACCTGTCTAACACGTCCAAGGATTCCCATGTGAATCTTGGTATACATAACTTTGACTCTCATATAGTTATAGCGATCAGGCAGTGGCTTGTTTAGCCGACACCACAAGACCAATAATACTGAGCACCACAATCGACCATTGGCACCACCAATCTATTACGTGTGAGGCGCAATTATACAATCGGTGCAAGGCTTCACTGCTTAAACGTATTCCATAGCCATTAGCAGTAACCTGAGACAGGTTCCACTGTAACTTTGGGAATTTAAAGGTGGTCTTTTATACAGGTGCCCATTAAGACAGGTTCCACTGTAACAGAAAACTCTCATGCTTGAAATACTTATACTTTCACACATTAATGCATTACACAGATTGGTTACAAATCAGCAGAAAATGTCATTTCAACACTGCTCAACTTCTAAATAATCCTCATCGAAATATAGTGGAACCCTGTGATAATTATTATGGAGGCTCCTGCCAACTGCAACCGGTTCCATAGAACGAAAGCGCTAGTAAAAAGGTTCACCTTGTAAGTTTGATGGGCACCTGTATAAAAGACCACCTTTAAATCCCAAAGTGGACCAGTTATACACTAATCCAACTGTATGAAGCAGTTACCTGCTTATTAAGGCCAAGAAAATTTGGCCCAAGGGTGACCGCCTTAGACAGGTTCCACTGTATTCACAAAACCTCAGAATTGGTGTTTCTTCCTTGAAAGTGTTTAAGCTTCACATGTATGTGACATTTGATGTGTGTTCTATTAGAGAAACAAATGGTGGTACCCCTGAACCATTCATTTTTGTATTGGTTTTCAACAGGTGAACTGTACATTAGCGTGCACACTGTACATTGCGTCGTGATTTATTCAGAATAGTGTCCGGTGAGCATTTTATTGAATTAACTAGTGTTTGTATCAAATTGTGTATTCACAGGCAGCATCGATAAAGAAGAAAATAAATGTAACTGTTGTGAAGGAATTAAATTAAATTATCGCGATGTGATTAAAAATGTATGAGCTGTTTATAATAACATGTATCTGTCGCATGGTTTGTATTTAGCTTGTGTGTTTTGCGTGTGTTTAAGTGCAGTTGTGTCAAAACGATAAACAACAGCAGGCCTCGAAATAATGTTCAGTCACCGGACAACACTGATCAATGTAATTGTTGTCTGGACACATGGTCCGACATTGCTACATCACAGCTGAGAACAGGAGAGTAGACAGTAATGTTAGTTAGGTGACTTGTTTATGGTTTGTGGTAACCACAAGTTTACAAGTTACATGCTTCTGATAAACTTTGAGGTTTGAGTACCATATCCTACTTGTACCCGCCATGTATGAAAGTGTAATATGTATTTGTAAGCAAATGTTTTAATGGTGACTTTGACTTTTGAGATACATGAATCACCTTTTGAAGCATCCTATTTCCTTACTAGAAGCAATGTGCACATTTTAATTTATAACAAAGTTGCACTACTTTGGCACTTCCTCAGTATATTATTCAAGTGTACGTGTCAAACTAGAAGTGTAGTTGAGCACTGTCAGGACAAAATAATAGCTGACTGATCATCCCTCAGTTTGTCCTGCCATTTGACCGAACAAAATGTTTTCACTGTTTCGAGGCCTGAACAGGCCTAAACGATCTTGACTGACCACAAAAAATCCAGCATGGTGTAGGCATGCGTGCATAATATTTTACTAGGCCGGTTGAACGAATGGTTTTATTATGATAAAGAAGGACTCCTGTCGATATGGTTGGCCACAGTGGTAACAAAATTATTGTTGTTTATTATGCACTTGTCAATTTCACCCCCACCCCTAGGGATTCAACATTGATTTTTGTACCCACATCAGAGGAAACTGATGTTTGTCAAAGTCCGATTCGCATGTATTCACCTTGGTAGCTGTAGCTGCTACACGTATTTCTAAACAATAAAAATCGCACTAACCAAAAGGGGCCATAAATATTGGTGATAACGAAGTTAGTTTACAAAATTAAATGAATAAACTAGTGCCATGTGTGGTGAGCCCTCAGACACGCACCGCCATGGAAATCACCAAGTGTTTTACAAGGTTTTGCCGGTTACTAGTGGCATAAATCACATTTAATATGCACAAATAAGACTTGCATGTGATTTTTGTGATGCATGGTATCGCGAAGGTTTATGATTTGTACCTGCTGGTGACATACATGTGTAATAGTAAAATTCTTTATTGCTGGAATTAAATCATTAGCATTATACAGGATTGAAGTGTTGTCAAATCCCCTACGAGGGGTGGTGGGTGAGGATTTGGCAGCTGATTTGTCCCAGTAGTGAGAAATTGGCCATGGGCTCAGATTTGTCAAATCCCCTGTATTGCACTACTCCCAAGGGGCTGGGTGGAGCATGAAATTGGCAGCCAGTGGCTTTACCAAACTATCATATCAGAAGATGATTTCTGCACTAAATTTTTCAATACAACCCCAAAACTGTCACTCAAAGTACGTGATCGTGCCTGATCACATTCAATTGTGACCGGATTTTGGATAATCACTCTTAACGTCACATTTGAAATACATAATACATTGTGTCATCACTAATGTGGTTTTGTACGTGTAACATTATTTTTAGGTACACTGTTATTCAGTGTACTAACTACACATTCCAATCACAGTAAAGAATCGATTATTCTAAACCATTATTAGCTATGTTTATTTTGTTGCATGGAGAGCTTGTCCGATTACTCTAACAGAGCGTACACTTTTGATGGAATACTCTACTTGTGACTGGATTTTGGAAAATCAGTCCTAATGTCACATTTGACAACTAAAATATTTACAACCAAAGTGGGAAAGTTAAACTTGCAATCAACTTCATTGTTTCCCTGCAACAGAAAACTTTTAATTGCTACTGCAAGCCATTATGAAACCATATAATTAATTCTTCACATTACGGCAATGACATTATGAGCGTGTGTTTCTACTTACTTAACGCCACCCCGCTTGTTAGGATTAAAAGCGGACACAATTGTTGCAAGCGGAAATGGAAATAGCCAAAATGTCATAATTATATAAAGCCTGTCGTAAAATCTTGCTTAGTGATCACCCATGAGTCTATTCAAAGGCCACCTTTTTACTAGGACCATATTAAAATTATGTATCAAAGAGCTTGACATGAGAATTATAATATGACTCTAGCTACGTACTAGAGCACTCATCTTTTACTAACACCACAACCCATGCAAGTTATAGATTCATCTACGTAATTTCCTTCTTTTGTGCTTTTGAAGCAACATAACTTTGCAAGCCCAAAATTATGCTGTCGCAGCTCCTTACAAGATAGACCTCTGATACAGTAGGTGGCGACTCTTAGATCCAGTGGCACTTTCATTTTAAGTGTCACATATACACATTAGCTACGTACATTTCGTATGCTATTATGAGTGCAAATAACAGCGAAAAGCGATGACCACTCTATAAGGTCAAACACTAGCTACAACATACTACTGGATCATAAATAACTGGAAATTAAAGTTACTGCAATGATAGGTCTTTTTTATGAGGTCATGAAAAATATAGGAACATTGCATAGTGCCACCGGGCATGGATTCCCATTGAACACTGTACCATCAAACTAAACAATGAATCACTTAGCTACAATATAAAAAAAGCAATTTACGTAATTACTATACCTATAGCTATACGCTGCAAAAAATGCAGCCATGATTTGACGCATATGAATTGGTTTCTATGTTTTAACCAATCAGAATGTAGCATGTTTCTTGAACATTAATGTGTATATTACAAGCGCATTATTAAAATAATGGTCTTGGTTATTTTAAAACTGTCAAGCGATGATGACATCATAAGATTGTGACAATGTAATAATTAAACTGTTACTTTGAGAAGGAGATCTACAATAAACTCCAACAAAAAATGGTCCATTCAAAGTAGCTATCTCCATCCACAAGAGCTCATTACAAAAGCAATCTAAATCAGCTCGATGCGATACTTGGAGATCTTGTCGGAACTTGAGAACACCACCACCATGTCGAGAACGATCCTTCCAATATAATTGCATGGACAGAATTGATGTATCCAAAACGTTTCAGTAATAGCTAAAATATCAACATGATGACAACAAAGGTAAGCAAACGAATCAGAACATCTGGAAACAATACTTCCGAGAATTTAAACACAAACAGGAAACAGAGGTGACCTCTCCTGAACCACCAAATACACTATTCTTTAAATACTAAAATCATAAGGTGGAGCAGTGACACCTTTCTCAGAGGCCAGACTTACTGATCGACACTTAATCATCTGGAGAATTCACGAGTTCATCATAACAAGTTTTCAGACATCTGTGGATCACAGAAAGTGTGAACCCAAAGGTCGCAACCATCACAACAAATTGCCTTGCAAAACGAGCTCGTTGCACAATCCACAAGGAAGAAATATCAGGTTATGGGTTTAGATGAACCTCTCCGCAAAGAGATAACAGTAACTGAAATACAATAGAACGAGAGTTCCAATTAATGATCACCACCCGTGGCGAGCAAAATTCAGTAAACACGCTAAGTAGAGTCGAATACGAGTCACCAGACACAACAGCTTCTCTAATAGACGAATTCTGGGTCCGCCACAACGAAAGCAAGACGAAAACAATCCAAAACTTCTTACAACTACCGTAGCTCACGTAATAGGTACTCAATATAAACCACAATCGAATTCAACATTTAGTATTCAGATGTGGCGAGCTATATTTAGACCTGCTCGAGGTGACGGTACCATTCTTCCTTTAGTACTACCGACGAGTCTACTCTTATGAGGTAACAATAACCCAAATTATATATTGTGATATCTGTATACCAACTTCACAAGAATTTCAAGACCATTAAAGATTTATAGTCGAGATAATATGTCCACAAATTTGACGGTCATTTTACTAGGAGCACGAAACCAGCTTAGAACAGGTGGAGCTTATTAGCTTCACATCCATGGGGGAATATATTATCTATGATACCACCGAGGATTTCATTCACTTTGTCTGTTTGTTTGGTTGTAATTTGTGTTCATTTTCTCATTGTTTCAATGGTGGTTTCAAAACAAAATAAGTATTAGTCTCACTTGGCAGATCACTTTACGAAGAGAAAGCTTAAAAGTGATACGTGGCCACCGGAGTGGAATGCCTTTCTATATGCTGCATTTTGCGTACCCATGTAGCTGAGAACAGTATTAAGCGCCATCGAACCATAGAGAAAACGGTACACTTCATGGTAGTGTACACTCAATACTATCTATGGGGTCCCCACTGTCATAATACTATGCTCGTGAGATATAAATGGGTGGGTGTATGTTATTTTGACAGGGTCAGATAGTGAAAGTTTAAACACAATTGGGCACACATTTTGGGCAGTTCTTGGATAGCTAGTAGCTACCTAAGCTGTTGTCAAGTTAGTTTGCATGAAATATTTTTTTTTTTGTAGCTGGCTACTTGCTTCTTTATAGGAGGTAGCACCGAGAAGACAAGTTACCAAGAATACGGTTACCATCAATGCGGAAGGAAGAGGCGCCTCAAGTGCAACTGAACTAGAACAAGTATGCCATGCCTCTGAAGTCACTATACTGCCGTCAAGCTTCTGCTGCCGACATAGCATTTATCATTCGCGTGATGCCAGTGTGAGTTATTTGCTTGTGGCAAGCTTGGTACTTATTTATCTTTAGAATTGTGTTCCTGGTTAGTCGTGCAGACTTCGCACAGGCAGGCGCAGCTAGGAGAAGCATGACAGCTCCTAGTCAAGGCGTTGTAAAGTTAGTTTCCATTACAATTAAATTGTTCATAGCTACTCGTGTGTTTTTAGCTGGCAGTTGTTCCATCCATTCTTGATGATTTTACGATTACTACTGCATGCTGTAACTTCATTGATGCAAGAAGAAAAGAATGACCCCATTCAACCACACAGTTATACAGAACAGGTACGCCAGTGCTATTTCATATTCAAAGTGTCACCAAATTACTGCAGGTCGAAGAGTTTTCACTCCTCACGTGGGAGTCCGTAATAAGATTTATTTTGGTGTCCATTGTAACTTCATTACAAGAACGAGACTCCGTGTATGTGTGCTATTCTATCTGAGAGGTAAGAAATTTCTTCACACATGGTATGTTCTTTATTGCTATACTTTATGCAATCAAGTTCGGACTGAAGATGCATGGCTAGAAGAGTGGGAGTCTTTAGCTGAGGTAATATTTTTATCTTGTTGTCCATTGTAACTTTATTACATTTAACAGAACGAGACCCGCTATAATATGTGTGTGCAGTTCTAAGAGGTACAAAATTTGTTCACACATGGTATGTTCTTTATTGCTACACTTTATGCAGTGAGATCAACAAGAGTCAAGCTCGGTTGATGATATAGAAGGAGCTTTTGTGATGGCTATTGTGACGGAGGGGCTCAACGCTTCCAAGAAACTATGTACTCTTGTAACATCAGTACTTTTAAATCAAAAAATTGGATAGGTTGTGGGATAGATCTAGAGTAATTTTGCGTTAATTAGTACCTTAGCTTGTTAACACTGTACTGATTGCCATTGTGTTGTTATTGGTGCATATCCAAATGTCACATTGAAAACATCATGCTGTTTCCAAACATTGTGGATTTTGTGATGTCACCATTAGTGCTCTTCTTACTTGTGCTTACAGGACTGCTCTACTGAGAGTACAGTACGTTGCGTTTACAGGACTGTTCTACTCAGAGTTAGGGACCAGCCTATTATGCTGGCATAATTTTGAGCATAATAGGTGCCTGAATGCTGCTAGGGACCACAGTCTGGAGTACTTGCGACATTCTGGCGACACCTTTAGGTGAAAACGACCCATGTAAAGCTTGAGATTATTTTACACCGTGCAGGAATGTTGATGATGACAATGGGTATAGGCAGGTACTGAAGTGGATGACCTTAAGTCTAGTTCAATAATCAACTGAAGGGTTTCCATGATGAAAATCAATTATTAGCCATAGTCTACACTAACCACAATTGGCATGGCTTCACATAGTTGAATGTACACCTCAACACTTCAATGAAATTCAAACCATTCAGTACTGACACCTCAAGGGTTAATATAAGCAACAGTTAATAACAGTTTTAACTCTTGATATATGGAATAGGGTGTTATGGCAACTAGAAAAATGGCTTTGGATGATTTTGAAGAGTTTGTTAGGCACAAAGTTGAAGTTGAAAAGATGACTCATCCAAAATTAAGAGACTTGTTTCAGGAGCAGTTTCCAGGAGAAAAAGGATTTTCTCTCAGATCAATAGAAAAGTTTTGCAGTGAAAGAGGAATCAAGAAGACTACTAAAATAGACGATGATGATCTGGATGAAATCGTTTCTCGTGCTGTTTCATGTGTGCGTAAACAAAATAACGAGGACTATGATGAAAATCAGTAACTTTGTTATAATTACAGGTTGGACCGACGTATGGTCGCAAGATGATGACAGGGCTTTTATCATCTCATGGAGTACAAGTCAGCCAAAACAGAGTAGGGGACTCCCTAGGAAGGGTGAACCCTGGATACCAAAGTGCCAGAAATACTGCAACATCGCATCAAACAAATCCTGTCCCATATCATGCTGATTACTTTGGGCACAAGTTACACGTTGATCAGAATGAAAAGCTGGTCATGTATGGTGTAACCCATGTAACAGCAGTTGATGGTTACAGTGGTATGATTGTGGGATTTACATCCATGCCCATTAAAAACAATATAGAAATCTATTGCAATCTTTATAAGTAAGCAACGTGAACAATGATTAACTGCATGCTATATGTATTAGCTACAATGCTGGTTTGCATAGACCTATTGTTTTGGAATATGGACTCTGGGATCAACGTCGCATTGATCAAGGAAAGGAATGGGTGTTGATGCTACATGTACAGGAGACTTTGGCGCACCTTAGGCATAACACTTGTCGCCCTCCACACCTTCAAAGCACATCTAAACAGGTGTGTAATGGTTACCATGTTGCTATAGGTTAACACTACACATGTTTGTATTGTATACAAAGAATCATATAGTGGAGCGGATGTGGGTGGAGATTAACACACGAGTTAATTACCCTATTAAATCCTGCTTGGTGTCATTGGAAACTGCTGGGGACATCGACATGGATTGTCCACACACAAAATATTGTGTGTCTTGGTTTACCCTTCAAGTAGTTAATGTGGGAACAACAATTGTGGTACAATCATGGAACAGTCATCCAATTTCAGGTGATTCATGTGACTTTGTTGTTCGAGTATATGCATAAATTACACAACTGGCATGAAATTGCAGGTAGGAGATCTAGAGTTCCATTTCGTGCTATGATTGAAAGAAACTGTGCTGTACAAATTGATCCCACACTACTTCCTGATGGTGATAGTGCTGTAAATAACTTTGAGAGTTATGGAGGACAATTGACAATTTTTAGTCCTTTTGGTGAAGACCCCCTTCGTGATCACCCTGCCCTGGTTACCCAAAGGGAAGCAGAGTTTCACAGACACCATCCAATCTTCTCTGATTTTTTCCACACTGTTGTAAATGGTGACTTTTCATTATTTCGTGAAGGCATCTTATCATTTATTGACATCAGCAAAAATTTATCAATGCAAGTGTAAAAACATTTGGTTAGCACTTGTAATTTATTTAATGTTACGTTTTCTCTACATGAATGTACATCTATCATTGAAAGCTATGAAATGTGAAGATTCCAATGCATATACTGAATTACATGCATGGCATCATAAATCTTGATCAGCAGTCAATATACACTACTACAGCCTGCTGCATGAGGTCATGCAGTCAGTGTGGGGTATCATGGTAATCAAAGACTTCATGACACTTATGTGAAGCCATGCCAATTGTGGTTAGTGTAGATTATGGCTAATAATTGATTTTCATCATGGAAACCCTTCAGTTGATTATTGAACTAGACTTAAGGTCATCCACTTCAGTACCTGCCTATATACCCATTGTCATTCAACATTCCTGGTGTAAAATAATCTCAAGCTTTACATGGGTCGTTTTCACCGAAAGGTGTCGCCAGAATGACGCAAGTACTCCAGACTGTGGTCCCTAGCATCTGCCTCATTAGTGTTTGTGGTCGAAAAAGCATTCGCTTCGATTTGAACGTGGCAAGGTGGTTTTGGCCGATCAAATGCATCGGCTAATATACGCATGCGCATATAGCTAGCTATAAAAAGGCTGGAGCTTGTAAAGGCATCACATTGTAGTCAAGAAAGACGATGAACTCTTATCCGCAAATTCAACGTGATGGTCCTCGAGATCGTTCTGCGCGGTTTACGTTGCAGAGGTATAGCAAGAAAGTGGATCTCAGCTTGCAGCAGATTACCGCGGCGAACATGCGAAAGATATTTCAGGTTTGCTTAAACAGCGTGGTGGTCTGCATGTGTGCATTCCATTCTGCCTTTAGGTGGAGCCAGCAGATTCCTGGTTAAGAAACACGAGCGACGATTCTGGGTACCTTCCTGATCAAGACGGGAACTTTGATTTGCAGGGAGTATCACCCAATAGCACCCTGTCGGTCGAGGGAACAACATTACGTGGTCTTGCAACGGGTGCATTCCTTTCTACACCCTCCCGTATTTCAGGTGTCAGGCAGCCAGCAACAACATCACCAGGGCCTCCAATTTTTCGGCCGGTGACTGCTTCAAACAAAAAGAAAATTTGGATCAAAATCAAGAAAGCGACGCTGTCCTATGGGAAAAGGAAGAAACCGGAGTTCGATATTTGTGGGGAACTATATGTTGAAATGACTGAGGCTACAGCCAACGTAGGACATGTCTGTGAGGCGGTACGCAGTCAGTGGGGACAAGAGTATACCGTAGTGACCGCCGAGGGCTTTGAAATTGTGGACACTGCAGCTACACAAGGTTTGCAACCTGTAATAGCCGCACCTTATGTAGCGATGTCCAACAAAAATTTAAACTTCATTGCTAGCACCTCAAACTTATGTCAAAGTATTGTCATGTGCTTGGAGAAATGCAGTAAAATTTTCAGGTCAATATTATATTTGTATGGAAATTTATAGCTATTTAAATGTTAGCCACTGTTGTACTCATTTTACGTAGGAAAAATGGCACCGAAATACTGATTTTTGGATTTAATGCAAATATTCTGACTTTGGAAAATATTTCATGATAATGATGCTACAAATAAGAAACAAGCCATAATAACACATTTTCACACTTCTTAACACAGTTTAAAAATAGGGTAATAGAGTCTATACAGTTATAACTATGAAACAACCTCTAAATCTCCTAAGTCAAAATCCTCATGCAAGTTTAGAGTTAGAACATCTTCTTCACCTTCATATTGTACATTATACCATTCTTCTGTACCTATAACCTTGCTCAAGACTTCACCACAATACCACTTTTCACAACCATTTTCATCTCTCCACTTATGCATGATCTTCTTACCAACAAGGGACTCTTGCATGTAGCTAGCTCTTTCTTGCACTGACCTTTTGTCACATATCAACTTTGTAAGGTTCTCAACCAGATTATCAGCAGAATACTGCTTCCCATTTTTAGAAAACAAAAATACATCTTTATCAAGATAACTTTTCTGGTCCAAAACTTGTTTTCTAAAGTTCAGTTGAGCCTTCAGAGCATTAAGTTTTGCTGTATTAGATCTTTGTTTGGCCACACCTCTAACAATGTCTTCTTTCGTCTGCCACAAACCATAACGGACGATGTCTTCTGTTAACTTTTCTTTTCTTTTCAAGCCTCTTCTGCGGGCAGCATCTAAAGCATGTTGCTTTTCATGAAGTGCTTTGATACGTCCTTCAAGAATATCCTCTCTACGTTGCTTAAAAAGCTTCTTGAACTCTGGGGCCTTTTTTCTGGCTATCTGCAGCAGATGTTCTACTTCTTCTGCTGATTTTGTGTTAAGCCATTTCATAGTTTTATTGCTGGAAAACAAAACCATTGCCTCTAAAGACAATGTAGTAGCATTTGGCTTCTCACGTAGTAAGCGATCAAGTTTGCCAAAATCCCTCTCACTCACTACATTGCTCTTTGAAACTGACACAGTCTCAACAGTAAGCTGAGCACTGGGAGCATAATGTGTGCCACCAGGCAAATGATCTTCTACCAGTCGGGAGAGTAGAGCTGAAAATGAATGGCATAATACCTCTAGGACTTCTTGAGTAACATAATCAAACTCAGTTGGCGTAATCAATTGGTTCCAAATCTCATCTTTCTTTGGCGGATAATCTGTGTACAGCTCAGCATATCCTTGCAGCAATATACTGGCATCTTGTGACCAGGTATCAAGCTTTCTTATTAAAGTATCAAAGTAAGAATTCATTTCTAGAATGGTCACATCTGAACATTCAACCACACGCCAAAATGGACCAGTTATGATCTTATTAATCAGACCTAATGCACGGCAACCAGCCACAAATTCGGGAACTTGTATGTCACTGAAAACAGCCTTAAGTAATTGGTTAGGGGTTTGCCACACTTCCTTAAAAAAAATTACGACATGCTCGGCAATATAATACAAAGCTCCAGCATCATAAAAAACTATATTGAAACGATTGCCACGGAAAGACACCAAAGGATTCTTGTTTATTCCTTTTGATTTCAAAAAGGAAGTAAATGGCTGGTATACACCACTTTGCTCACTGGCATGCTTACAGAGAGCCTTGCACGCTGTTCTGACAAGACGAATCACACCAGATTCAGACTTCTTGAAGGAATTTGGAAGAGCTGATGTACCGACACATTCTTCAAAGTGTGCTTGTTCCCATTGCAGCAGGGCAGATGATGCGGTATCTGCCATCCCCACAAGCAAATGCAAACCACAAAAGAAATTGTTAAGTGTGCCAATACTCTGTTGCTCATCAGTGTTCATTTCATTCCAGTTATCGATCACACTGGGCAAAATCTCTAAACGATATCCTTCCAACAAGGTATTAAATTTTTTTCAACAATGTGCCAATCTGACATGGTGTTCTTGATCTTTGATAAAATGGCATTGCCTGACCCTGACTCTGCTACTACTTCCACATCAGATAAAATTTGTTGAAAGGTACTCAATACCTGAGTAGCTGTTCCGCTAAGCATTTCTGCTAACCCTAGGGAGTATGTGCTATGTGATGTGGAGACTTGAAAAGAATAGTAATGCTGGCCAAACTTGGACGTCCCATCACTATGGAGAGTAAGGTTATTTTCTTTTTGCAACTCTTCACTCAGCTGTTGACAAGATAACCCTTTCATTTCAGCAAACATACGAATAAGAGTGGATTTTTGTGGCAATTCTTTAATTTCAAAAGATGCAATATGCTTAAGAACACACCTGATGATAGGTTCAACATTCTTGACCCCAACATTTAAACTCAGAAGTTCAATGCAGCACTGTCTAACATTGTCTAAGTATTTCATTTGGTGCACTTTTGATTCAAATGTATTACATTGTAGCTCTTGTAGTCTCTCTAGCATGCAATCATATTTATTTTCTGAATCGCACAATGACCTTGTAGCAAGCTCTAATTCTTCATTAAGATCTTTAGTAACCATTTGCAAGTGATCACATTTCTGAGTGATGGAATCGTATTTATTTGTGGCTACCGTTAATTTGTTCTGATAACTTCTAACGCGTGTTGTAGCCTGTTGTAAGTTGTGTTGCAATTTCTCCTTATCTTTAACTTGTTCTTTTAATTCATTTATCTTTTCATCTCTGCGTTTTAGTTTCTTATTGGTATTACGCACACTCAATTTGCTCAACTTGGTGGTGAGGTCATCTGTTTTTGATACTTCATGCTCCAATTTATTTTGAACTTTAGACAGCTCACCAGCCAGCTCTTTGTTAACAGTTGTTAACACTTCTAATTCATGGCTATCACTACATGTCTTTGCTTCAGCTAGCACTGTCTGATCAGTGCCAGTCAAAACATTACTGCATGCATGCTCATCGTCTGGCCCAAAGGAGCTGGAGGAGTCCTTGTTGCATGCTGTAATGAATGGCTCACTTGTCAATATAATTATATCATCATTATGGTGGTTTCGTTTTAGTTGTTTGACCTTGTTTTCTATCCTGTATATAGATGATCTAATCACTGATAATGAAGGCAAAGTGGATCTTGAATACAGTGCAATCATCCATGCATGAAAGTGATTCCATGACAAGTTATTACCTTTACGAAACTGGTTCAACTCAAGTACGACTCCTTTGGCAATCTTTTTTTGATCAATAGTTGGCATCAACCCAATTGTATCCAGTACCAGTATCTCTCCACAAAGGCCAAGCTCTTCACACAGAGGTCCAGGACTACTGACATCCATGCTGTAAGAACAACAGCACCCAGTGCATTGATATTGCTTTACCAGCAAACTACAAGGGCTATTAAGGCACTGCAATCATTTAGAATTTCACAACATTTTCCTATGGTACTATCTAGCTGATTTCTGATATGAGAAACATAAACCATAGATTACTGACAATCACTACATTGTGCACAGTTATACCATGCATAAAACGACTATATAACACTGCGCGGAGTAAGAACATGCTTTATTCATAGAAAAAATCACATTAACAGATTAAAAACATGATGACAACTACAATACCAGCTGAAACATTCCCATTATATCGTCATGTATACAAAGTAACACCAAAAAACCAGCGTTTTCAGGTGCTATACTAATGTTACCTTAGGTTTTAGTGTTTTACGGCTGCCAAATTCGAGATCAGCGTCGTCAAAAACCTATAGCACGAGTAAACCACTCAAACTCCAGCTGTAATAGTCCGGAAACGATAATCACTACAACATGTCGCAGGTGCCACGACCGTAATACAAATTGTTTCTTATTATTCGAGGCCTAAAATTTCTACAGGAAAATTTTATTTCGTATTTTTGAAATACTATAACTTTTGAAATACAAAACGGAATTACGCGCAGTAAAGTTTGTTAGTTGCAGCGGTCATCAGGGTTTCACTGTGCAGAACAAGAAACCATCCAACAAAACGATATTGAGGCAATGCAAGATTGAATCTTCAGCGTGCTGATATTACGAGGTTGGACATCGCTACCTTATGTATCATTAAATTTATACCAATATAGCCATTGAATTCTGGAATTGTCCCAGG
Source organism: Dysidea avara (assembly GCF_963678975.1). Taxonomy (NCBI): domain Eukaryota; kingdom Metazoa; phylum Porifera; class Demospongiae; order Dictyoceratida; family Dysideidae; genus Dysidea; species Dysidea avara. The sequence continues at coordinate 23,407,172 of NC_089273.1, forward strand.
AGACAACTTTATGCTGTCACTTATGGTGAAATTCAGGGATCCTCTGGATCATTTGATGGTGATTACTCCTCTGACGAAGATGCACGTTTTAGAAACGGAGAGCTACCTAGCCGAAAGAGAAGGAAAGGCGATCAATTGCAAGGATTGACTGACGAAGTTGTGGATATGAAGGGGAAGCTGGAAGAAGTCATCCGGCAACATACTATTCCAGCCAACTGGAGACGGTTGTTATGCGACAACTTTAAGTGCCATATCTGCCAGGCCATCATTAGTCCTCCAGCAGTTGTTACGAGGTGTTGCAAAAACATCTTGGGCTGCAAAGAATGCGTTGAGCAATGGTACTCTGGCCGAGATGCTACATCCAGGAGCTGTCCAACCTGTCGAGCTGAAGATGACAACGATACAATGATTCTCCTCGGCCTAAATGACCTATTGCAAGAAATAAGGAGGCTGTACAATGAAGTTGACAATCAGCCAGAAGAACAGTGACCACATAACATTATCATAATATTGCATTATAATTATTATGTAAATTTTCAAAGAACACAATGAACAAAAAAATATCACAGTACATATTACAAAAGTCGTATGTGGCTTCTTATGTTGTTCAGTACTATAGTATGTTCACGTTGAGCTGGATCCTGAAAATGAGTTGAAAATTAAAAGTTGATTATTTCTCAAGACAAGTAACATTTCAGCTAACCAGGTGATTAGTGATGGCAGTAAAGGTGTCAACAACAGACACAAGTGGTTTGATGCCAATACAAGTTCCAGAAAGGGCCGTAATAGTACCTGCACTTTTAGGGCTTCTTCATAGGAAATGTATGGGGATAATTTTGATTGGCTGTAAATGTTGTGCTGAGCATTCAAACGAAGCGATTTGAAATATTTTTAGTGGGTCAAGGAGTACTACAAATGAGCCAAATTTCAACTTCTTGCAATTGTGTAATTGCATTCATGAGTTATTAAATGCTTTTGAGGATCCAGCTCAATGCAAACGTACTATATATCTACTAGCCACCTGCACTCTGAGTAGAGCAGTCCTGTAAGCACAAGTAAGAAGAGCACTAATGGTGACATCACAAAATCCACAATGTTTGGAAACAGCATGATGTTTTCAATGTGACATTTGGATATGCACCAATAATAACATACTGTACGCACAAAATTTAACACTGTACACACAAAATTTAACACATCGTTTTTAACCATGAAACTTTCATCCATGAAATATTGTGTGTGTGTAGTGTAGTGATAGTGTGGGTTATATGCATATCTACTACACATTGTGTGGTTTTAAAACCTAGCTAGCTTTATTCTCACTATCACTGTCATTATAAGCTCTACGTTGTCCTTTCATAGCAAGAAAACTGATGGGAATCTTCCCAATAACTTTACTAAAGCCAATTGTACACAGGAGCAGTTATGTACTGCTCTTGATGTTGTATGACTAACAGCCTGAGTAGCCCCAATCTCCGTACGAAATCATGTGGCTTCCAATGAGGAGGGGATGATGGTCAGGTCCTCCTCCATGATGGTCATCTGTCTGGTGCATAGGGAAGGCAACAGAGAATGGTAATACTTTATTAGTGGTTATATGTGTGCATGTGTTTGTGTGTGGGATTCTGGTAAAGGACAGTAACCACCAACAGAGATCGAGATAACGCATTACAAAAAAAACTTGTTATGTACTTTTGAAAATAGTAATATAACACGTTTTATACAATGTTTATACGTGACCTTTGTTTAGCAAGCCACAGAGAGTGATTCAGTTGAAAGTAACTAATGGAAAGCTGCTTTTCGTAAATGAGTAGGTGGGGACTTAATTCTACTGGCTACAAGAAATTGGTTGGACATACCTGTATTATAGTGGAAGGAAATACAGCTGGAACAAGTTGTAGCCAACAAGTTATATGACAACCTTGACAACGTGGAGTGGAGCTTGAAGCAGTGAACATTGACCGTTTATGCACCTCTAAGATTTTTATTTTTTGTTATCTGTCATCACGTATTACAGACTGACAGTACTCAAATACCTTTTCCTATTATATGATCCACCAAGGGCGGTTCTAGGAAAAAAGCTGAGTGGTTTCCAACTCTACACATGGAGGTGGGGTCCATAGCGGAGGCATAGTTAAAGCGTTCTATTTAGCTCACTGCACAAAAAGAACTACTACTTCACTGTAAAATTTACAGTAAGATGTGATCATTTTGTACTTGTACTGAGAGATTTAATGCATAAACAAGCAGTTAAGCTATTAGCTGAATTAATAATTTTGTAGAGGCTCCTAACTCACTTTAATTTGCTGGTAAAGAATTCAAGACAATTTCACATATTTCATGGTGGCAAGAAGTTATTATATGTTGTACTATAGACTTGAATTTTGCTGGACGTACAAATTTTTTTGATGTTAAAAAGGTTGAGTGGTTTCCGAAAACCCCAGAAACCCCCCTAAAACCATGCCTGTGATCCACAATTGCATGTATGTATGGCCAAGCATTGGCTTATATAATTCATAACTTGGGTCTTTATGGTTAACCTGAAAATTTTACCCATGCAATTTAATACAGTATGCGTATGCTTACTCTAGCTGCGCACTTTAAATGCAACATTTACATTGTTCTTATCCTTACATAATAATTGTTCTTATCTTATCCAATGAGTACCTGGAGAAGCAAACACCAACGGTGCACATTTCACATAGCAGGTAATCGTCCAGTTGGGAGGACTTTTGAGTGCCCACGCCTTCACCCATGAGACATGGTACCGCCTCCTACGGGTTCTGTTCCAAGCAGTTGTTTAGTGCTCAGGTGTCCCAGTGTTGGTTCACACTGGGTGGGTGTACGTTACTGATTGTTTATATGAGATTTATTACCCACCTGAAACAGTGTAAATAGTAAGTTTAACTTTAATGTGGTTTCATAAGGTACCCTTGAAGGCCTTGATGGCAGCTACACATACCCAGTGATGTTGCTAGGGGTTACTGCATGTATGAGAAATAACACCAATTGACATCAATTGCATACAAATTTAATTACATTAAACAAGTGTACATCCATCATCATACACAAAACGTGCTTTAGTCTCCTATGTGTTCTTGTCCTAAGCTGACAGCTTAACAACTGAGAGGTTGGAATCTGTAAGATTAATATGGATGGTGCACACTGACATCAGAACAAACAGATACACACATGCTCCTACAATCTTTAAAGACTGTAGGACCAGGTGTAATGTTCCGTAATTCACGGACTCACGGAGTAAGCTGCCAACAGCTTTATATAATGATCCAGGCACTATCCAACACTTTACACTTATAAAAGTGGCAGGTGCACTAATTGACAAGTACCGTATAGCAGGAAATTTTTGAAAAGTTATTTTTTCGAAAAACTGTTCATGAAAAGTAAGTTCGAAAGAAAATTTTCGAAAACGTCATTAATATAACCGCACCCCACATAATTAATTTGTGTATTGACTGCGAACCCTCACAATGCAGTGACGCGTTTTGTCGTTGATAAAGCTATCTGATTAGCTATTTAAACTACAACTTTATCAATGGCGGACAGCAGCAGTATAACGAGCAGTGCGGTATATTCAATGGACTCCGTTGTTAGAGGACACCATTGATGTCGATAAAGGTCCGTCTGGCTTTGGTAGTACTGCTTCTACGTAAGGCTCCTATTTGGTGATTATTAGTTTCTCATCCACTCTATGTATTAGCTAAGATGCGGGCAGGAGGGTATTACCATTAGCCATTATTACCATATATGGCAAGTTTTGACTTCATCGTAGTGGAATTTCAGTAGTAAAACCTGCTGCAGTAATTTGTAAAGGAAAAAGACGATCCGTATTGCACTGTAGCACTTAGTTTACATCGTTTCACAAGACGATTTGGTATCACGTAAGATCTGAGCATGCATAGAGTAAATAATGGCTTATCATGCAGATGGCCAAAAAGGATGCGGGTGGTGGATGAGAAACTAATAATCACCGAATAGGGGCCTAACTGCTCAGTTCATCCTTCTTTGGCTCCTTAGTAGCAAAGTACTTCCACAGCGCCGTCTGCTTCGCTATTGTCACATTAAACTAGGGTAATTTTCGCCTTGATTCTCCAGTTAGCTAGCTGTTTGTATTTAATTACGAAAAAATGTTTTCGAAAACTTAATCGTACTTTCGAATTATTCAAAAATTTAACTTTTTGAAAATTTCCCGCTATACGGTATATAGGCTACTGTGTTGTTGTGTCAAAGTTGCTTAAAGCACCGCTATGCTCATACAATATGGAAATAAAAGTACGAGGGCATGGGCAAGAGACTAATACAGTACGAGCCGAATTACACGTGGCGGTGCTTTAACTAATACATGTAACACTTTGACACCTCAGATCAGAGGAAATCTAGGGTATACATATCTGCTATTACCCTGTGGAGAGGGCAACATTTTTATTATGCCCTGACCACCGAGCGCAGGCTAATAGCCTGCTTGTGCCAGACTAAGTGCAGGCTGATAGCCCACGCTGGCTGCACAAAGTGACTAATCATTCCTAGCTAACAGAATGACACACCACTGGATTTCTTTTATAGGTTTACCAAACCATTTCGATGATGGGTCTGGAAAACCCAACTTTGCTGTTATGTGCACGGAGGTGAAAATGTCATGAAAATTCTTTCTCTTTTACCAAATCAGTTCAATTGTGGGTTTGTAATTTAAACTTTGAAATACACACTATGAACGTCTACTATGTGAAACTACTCTTGAATTACTTTGTTTAATTAGTTTGTGCTACTTATAATTTGTGTGGTGCATGTAACCATCCGGGGCGCACACCATGTTCTGTATTGTTGCATGGTGCTCGAGGAAACGCTCTTAAGTAACTTAAGTGTTACATAACAGTTGCAATATGGGCACTCCCTCTGCCCTCGGGCATTGGGTGTACATATCAGGCAGACCCTCATGCCCATGTTATAACTACTAAACACATAGGTTGTACTTGGGATGGAATATTTAGTGGAAATGGCGGAAACAGCTAAAAATAGGTAAAGTAGTGTGCTGCTGCTTCTAAAAGCCAGGTGCCCAAGTGTGCTGCAATGAATACTAACCATGGGCGAGATGCATTTCGCGGACTCACGGATTGTACTCGTGGACTAACACTCGCCAACTGAGCTGCAAACAGTGATCCAGTGATTATCCATTTCTTTCAGTACTGGAAGCACCTATAGCTGGTTCATCACTAGCCCTAGCACTATTGTTACAGCAGCAAAGAGGAACGTTAACACCTCTCATAAGCGTATTCTAATTGCAGGCCCGTAGGCAAGGGGGGTGCGGTGGGTGCAGACGCACCCTCCTCTTCAAAAAAAAAGAAGCTCCACAATTTCAGTAAAAAGGTCCACAGTTTCAGTAAAAAGGTCCACAACAGTCATACTAACTCACCATTATTCAGTAATAATAGTATTGGCGATACTACGTAGCCTATATGCTGATCTTATGATTGTGGGTTTATATTATTTTGCACGTGATCCGTACTGTCAAACAACGTGATGGGACATGCAAAACAAAAAGAACGTGAAAGGACACTCCAATAGATTTAGATAAAGTAGTAGATACTTTTGCCAGGCAGCATCCACGTAGACTTGAACTTGAATTGCTACCCTGAACTGAAATATATTTAGAAATTATGACACACAATATTTGTAATACAAATACAATATAAATTACGTATATCACTTCTTTTGTACAATGTGTAGACCATCACCATAGGGTTGGATTGTCAATAACTTACTAACGCATACACTGTAGCTAAACTTTTATTGTTTATGTATAGAATTTGTGTATTTTCCCTATGAAATTTCCTTCTGCAATATCATTTCAGTAGTAAAATTTTGTGCAGTTTTAGTGGCTGAAACATCACCAAATTCAGTATTTTAGCATCTATTTTCAAAATTTTCCTGGGGGGGTGGGGGGGGGGGGGAGGGCATGCCCCCAGACCCCCCTAGTTTTGGGTGTGCAAAGCACACCCCCTCGCATGCCCCGCACACACAGGAAGGTCCACCTTTTCTGGAAAAAGCACCCACCCAGGTAATGGGCTGGCTACGGCCCTGAATTGATTAGTGCACACATCACTTTTTGTAAACATAGCCGTATCACCATCTGTAGCTTGATAATAGTGTTTTCAGTACTGAAAGAAATGGATAATTACTGGATCACTGTTTCCAGCTCAGTTGGCAAGTGTTAGTCCACGTGTACAATCTGTGAGTCCGCGAAATGCATCACATCACGCCTGTACGCCTGTGGTTAGTATTTGTTGCTGCACATGCACCTGGGCACCTGGCTTTCAGAAGCAGCAGCACACAACTTTACCTATTTTTAGCCGTTTCTGCCATTTCCACTAAATAAACCATCCCGTTGTACTTTGGGTGTAGTGTATGATAACAGGTGTTAACAAGTATGTAATATAGAAATTCAACCAACTGGTAGGGGGGTGTTCTTATATCCCAATCTACATGTACCTGAATGACAAGGGTAAGTTTTTAAGCCATTTCTATGTACAGTATTTAGACTTAGTTCATGCTGTATATTATAGGGTAGGTAATAATCTAGTCTACTTATTAGGTAACTTTTCACAGTTGAGGGTAGACTAATACGTTATAAACAACAAAGAAAACAAACAACAGTACCACCTCAATCGACACTGTCAGTTACCTTGCTTCACATTGTAGTACCCCCACCCTCTCTATACACACTCACACACGATTACGGAACACACTTACAGGCCCAAATAAAGCCTACCAAACTCTTGCAAAAAACCCTGGGAAATTAAAAATAAACTTAAGATTAGATTAAACAGTACTATCAAGAGTTAGGTTACTATCAAGAGTTAGGTTACTCTTAAGGCTGCAGCACATGTTGCTGTCAGACCTTCAGTGCTGGTCACTGTAAAGCTGAAACAAGTAAACAAGAGCTCGGTACATACATGTAAACGACTAATGTTTATATGGGTGCACTCATGCAATTAGAAAGTTTGGATGTATTTGTGTACCTCTCCTAGCTAATAGAATGTACAAACACTAGAGTGCCATCCGTTTTCCCCAGGGGGGGTAGGACATGACGCGTGCATGACGTAATCAGTATTGCACAAGTCCTTGAAATATTTCACGTGAGCGCATAGTCTCTGTACAAAAGTAGAAGTCGGGGCGCGTTGGGGCTCATCACTTATTTTGATTCTACTTTGTATACTGTTTACAATGGTGTGAGTCACAATGCTACAAACGCTACCGTTGCGAAGTAATTAGGCCTACAGTGATAACGATGTATAGTGGGGACGAATTCCACATCAACAGCAGCAGTAAGCATCAGTGATCATATTGCAATCCTTGTATTGCTATTTATTACTTTTGACAGATAGTACAACTGCGTTGAATAAAAATATTTTTGTTAGCGCTTTATGGTGCACGTGGTCGTGTCCTACCTTCCCTGCGTTTTCCCAACCACACACACACAGACTATACAGAATGCAAGTCACACAAAAACTCACCAGAGGAGTGAAATCTTTGCTTTAATGCTCTTTCATCTCCAATCACACTATCTCTTAGCTGCATCTGTTCCTATAGAAAACAACCACAGCTATACAATGATCACTCAGACTTGATGCTCAGAGATTGAAGTGGGCGGTGTATGCTAAAATACATAGAAGGGACCATACAGAGCTATTGATCACTTTCGGAGTGATTACCACACACACATGCCCACACACTACACACACCTTAAGCCTAAAGCCTTAAGTCGTCCACAACATAACCTGTGATAACAAAGCCTAAAGTAGCTATAGGTTCTTAGAATGGATACTCTTGCAGAACTACACCACACACACACGCATGCACACACACATTACACATACACACTACATGTACAAACACTACACGTACACACACACGTACACACACACGTACACACACACACACACACACACACACACACACACACACACACACACACACCTGGCATGAAATCTTTGCTTTAAAGTTCTTCATCTCCAATCACACTAGTACGTTGCTGCATCGATTCCTATATGAAACAACCACACTTTTAAATGACTACACAATGATCACTCAGCACCTCAGCAGAGGTTGGTCATGCTTCATCAGCCTATGATGTCAAACACACCAATCAAGCTCTGTTCTCGGTGTTAAGACTTGTTTAGCAGCTAGCTAGGAAAGCAGTGCATTGTACTGAGAAAGTTTGCAATAGTGGTAGGCTGCCCTGGCATGAGATATACAATCGATCTTTTAAAATATTAAGAATTGTGAAAGTTGGATTAGTCCAACACGTCCCTTGAGATCACAAGATGAACAATGACACATGACCAACCTCCTCTGATCACTCCCTCTGATGATCACTCAAACTGGATTAAAGTAGGTGTGTATGTTACATAGAAGGGACCAGAGCAACAAAAGTTAGTAAAACAAGAGAAACATGAATGATAGAGCTAAACGACTTTGTAGAATGTCATTGAAGTATAAAGGTAGGGATTTCCCCATACTTTGCTCAATGCTTTTATTTAATGCTCACCACATTGCAAATAGTACTATTGCAATTAGGGATGTGTGAAGGATAGCTAACGTGATAATGAACTTTTTACGATAACGATAACTTAGAGGTGTTGTACTCGCCTGTTCTGAGTGCTGCAATGACCATTCTATTAGAGTGTCTTTGTCATTTACTTTCCCTTTATATAATAGCTCAAAAATAAGCTTCATCACATTTTACATATTGCTTGCAACTGAATTGTATAACAGTGGAACCTGTCTATAAGGGCCACAATTTCTTGGCAGGTGGCTGCTTTAGACATCTCATTTGAGAAATTTTAGGTGGTCTTTATAGAGAGGTGACGTGGCCAGTCTACATAAGTGGCCGTTAAGACAGGTTCCACTGATATTACTTGGCTCACGTGTGCAACTACCATGATATAATTGTGCTGTGTAAACGTTTATAAGTAACAAGATGGATTCATCGCTTCGTCTTGGCGAGGCGTTATGACCATGGCTCACGTGTGCAACTACCATGATTTACTATGATGTAGCAACATGATGGATTCATTGCTTCGTCTTAGCGAGGTGTTACTTGTCAGTCAGTAACAAGACTACTTTGTTTTACAGCACATTTCATTGTATTGCTAGTTACCACAAAAAGTAATATTACTACGTAATGAGATACTCACGCAATGAATTACTCACAACACTGGTATTAACACAGGTGGCACACACCCATTACCGAGCTCTTTTGAATATTTAACATGAAGCAAAGAAACCAACAAAACTTCTCAGTATCTCATGACCGTGTGTACACTGAGGTGTGAAACTTTGTTACATGATCACAGTGACATATACATCAATTTTTTTTTGTATTGTTAAAAAGTATACTATGCCATACAAATGCTGTCATATATAATTTACATCCAATAAAAACAGAATTGCAAACATGTACACGGCAGAATATTGATTATACAAGCCCTTGGGGACCAGCAGGTGTGTTGGATATCATAGCTCTGAAAATTTGCACAATATCAGCTCAAATCAGTGTATTACGAACAGCAAAAAAAATTAATTTTTCAACTTCCTCAATAGAACACTCACTACTCTAATAGAGCAATCATTTTTGGAATTGTCTGAATTGAAGTTTCGATAAGTAATTGCATAAGGCTCCCCTGTAAGGCCACCATTATTCTATTCTTTATTTCCTTTTTGTCACCATCGCATCAATGTTTAGATAGACTCACTAAAACTTAACTGTTTACATGTGAATAACAATGTGTAACACAGCTCCAATGTGAACATACTAGCATAACGGCAGAGCTCAAATTGAGGGTATACAGGAGTACACAAAGTATACCTTGTTAGAATTATTTCTGGGAATAGTGTACCTTGTTAGCTTCAAGATTAATGTACTATACTAGAACATTCACTAGAGCATTCATCACAAAGAAATATTCGAGTATTCACTAATCATTCTGTGCTCTTTCGGTAGAGCAGTACTAAATTGATTGGGGGAAGAATCGGTTAAGAAAGCTATCCCACTAGCTCTAAAATTGGTAAGGCCTTTCTTTTTTTCTGTTTTGCTCTCAGGTCTGAACTTCAGTGTATTATAATATATACCTTCATATTATTTTACAATTAAAGCATTGCACAATGGTGCACAAATTTCAGGGGGACTAGTTTACATATGTGAAGGTGCACACACTTACTGACACCAAAGGATGGTTAGCAATTACTTCCCCAGCCGCCCACTCCCCTCCCCCCACATGCACCTGTGGTACTCACCAATGGGATACTACAGCATGTAATAACACTAATGATGGAATGTTGTCGCAAGACATAGTGATGTTTTGATGAATAGGCAATATTATTATTAATGTTAATAATTCCACTGGGCACCCCCAAACTCTTTGGCTAAGGTGAATCAACATGAACTGTTTAGTCTCGTGTGGCCAAACCTTTTTTCGCGCAGGGGCTTATCGATTAGAGATTATAAGCGTCCACACCGAAAAGGGTCTGGTCCAGTTCGTATAGGTCTCAGCACGTTCGTCAACACCTGGAGTGTCGTTGACCATGGATACATCATTTTACATTCAGAATTATTAATTATCTAATAACATCAAACGGGTATGTTAATAATGTAGTGACTTTAAGTGACGTGACCCAATCAGCAGTCCTTTGGTGTTTTCTGTTTACACCATAAAGCATTAAATAAATAAATAAATAATAAACATCCAACACCATGTTGTTGACTCTGTGAATGCAAACTGGACCAGACCCTTTTCGTGCAGGCACTTATAATCTCCAATCGATAAGCCCCTGCACAAAAATAGCGGTCTGGCCACGTGAGACTAGGAACTGTTGTCCCACTATGGGACAATTGACAAGCATAAATAAGCATAATTTAGTTGCCCCTCACTACACTGCATTGAGTCCCCTTGTTGCAACCAGTACTTGGAATAAGGATTAGATTTACTAGTACAACAATGGAACACTTGGTTGTATCAAATAAATATATAGTGCGACGGAAGGATGGATGGAGAAGGTGGGGGCGTAGGAGCATTGTAACATTCAGAACTACAGCTGGGTGAACTTAAAAACAAACACATAAGTAGGCGATTGCGCCACCTGCCTAACCAGCCTAGGCCTTAAACACGAGCTTAAACAACATTCTAACAACGGTGATCATTATTTAGAATAAACAGGTTCCGTGACACTCGCATTATTTAAAACCACTATGTATTTTGCTTTTGCTTACTTGCTATCGCCTTAATCCATTTTCCTCACACATCAGCGCGGTAAGAAGAAACTCCTATCAGCATACAGCATAGGATTACGAATTTCATAATTCGTGAATTATAAAGTACAAAATCCTAAGACCAGAACAAATATGTAATACGCGCTTCGCGCGCACAGCGCGCGAAGCGCGTATTACATATTTGTTCTGGTCTTAGGATTTCATGTTGCGGGAAAATTCACGGACCATCCAGGCCATAAACTCTTTCATGTGAAATTTCAGGCCTGCAATTTTCTTCGTCTGGCTGCAGGAGCTGCAAAAGTAACCTGTCTGAATGTTCTCAATTCTGGGACAAAAAATTGTATTATCGGTCGAGTGGCACTGCTCGTAATGCTTTAAACTGATCAAGTCTTTCTGTGCTTGATATGAAAGATCATCTCTTATATTCTCCAAATACATGCATATATTTGGCTTAGTCCTTATTGACTGTGAATTACAAAGCTCCAAAGTCACCTCTGTCATGCAATCTTAAATTCGACCACATGTGAAGCTCATGCAAATTAAATAGTCGCCTAATAAATCAAATTCAAAGCTATTTTTTATGAACCTTGAAAGCATCATCTACCGTTCAATAGTAAATAGATACATGCATGATGACGGCACCTTGATTTTTGCTGGAATAACTACATTGCATTTAGGCTTGTCTGACAGTAGCAGCCTGGCTACTGCACCCAGCAGAGATATATACAATCCAAACCCATTTAAGTTGCGATTTTACTATCTTCTGTCTTAAAAATGTCAAAAGTTTCTCTTCAAAATACCCAGGACATTAGCCAGATAGAAATACTCTAATAGAGCAGTCAATTACTCTAATATAACGATCAGCAAATGTATTATCACATAGACGTCTATTATAATCAGTATTTAAACATTGTAATCATCGAAATTAATATATTAATACTCTTATGGAAGTTAATAATCCTGGACGTAGCTCTCAGATTTTCTGACAGCTCCAATTGTATAATAAATGACTGTTCTATTAGTAGCGATTTCCAACCAACAAATTTTCATACATATTTTTGCTACTTAAATTACACACCTTCAATAAAAGTTTCACAAGCTGCTATTCCAGTTAATGTTAGTCTGTGCTTCGTACTTCGTAATGCACTTTACTGGATTAAGCTCCAAGTGGTATTTATTGAAATATGTCAAATCAAAGTTTGAGAAATAAAAATCACCATAGGAATCCCATACAAATAATTTCTAATTGGAAGAATACGGCACTGGTGATAGTCAAAGTTTCCGAGTGTTTCTGCATAAATCTGAGGCAGATTAGGATGAAGAAAGTGTTCCCGGGCAAGCCGTATAATTATGCTGATTTCGATCATGCCGTGTTTTTTAATTGGAGGACGATTGACGTTGGATTACAACGAAAATATGGCCCTTTAAAAGGCAAATCGCCATCTAGCATTGTTCAGAATTCAGCATTACAATCACCCTGGGTTTCAAGGCATCCCTCTGCATCGATGCAAGTATAGTTTGAAGGTGAGCAGTTTGTTGTCTTATGCAGAATTGCAATATAAGGTTCAAGGTTGAGCATAATCTTTTCAAAAATGGAGACTGACATGTGATACCTAGGCACCGGCCGATTATGCCGGCATAATTTAAAGCATAATAGGTGAGTGACCAAAAGCATCAAGCATAATGCCAGCATAATAGGGACGATGTTTGAAAAATTAATTAAATGCGCAATACGCACTCCTGAAAGAAAGCAAATATTCACTGCCAATAGTATTATTAGTGCGTTTTATAATCGAAAACACGTAATATAACTTATTAAACCGTTTCTTTGTTGGTTATTCACACTTTGCAAAAATAAGATCGAGATACTCTAATAGAGCAGTCAGGAAAGGCTGATATACTCTAATAAAACAGTCACTTCTAGAGCATAATCTTGATTTTGAAAGCATAATTTTGAGCATAATAGGCTTAATTTTTGAGCAATGCTCAAAAGCATAATAGGTAAAATTTCGGGCATAATAGGCCGGTGCCTAGTGATACCAACCTTGCATGGCTTCACACTTACCTGATGTTATATTCTGGTGTATTTACAGCTGTTTTGATCCAGCTTCAGTGATTGTAATTTTAGTCAGAAAATATTTATAATTTCTCTTTGTAATATATAGTGATGTCATTGTGTTATATAATAATCATTATCCTTAGTGCTTACAATATGACAAATAAAGCTAACAGTGTCTAAACAAATCTATTTTAATAATATTATTGGTCTTACATTTTGTTATCTGATTGTCATGTTTCCAAAGTAATTGTTAATTGTAACTTGTGATGCCATTACTTACCATGTTATATCAAGACACACGGTAGTGTGTCGTGCGGCCCAAGAAGGGGATTGACTAAGTTCACCCAATCCCATGTCACTCACGTGACTAGTATTATGTAACCACAGTAGATTGCGGGTGAATCACGAGGTGACGTAACACGTACCTCACAACTCTTATTAGAGCGCTTTTACGATGATGACTTGCAGGATGCTTGTAAGAGAAGAACAGTGGTTTCTTTGTTGGGACTAGACCAAGTTTCACTGGGGTTAGCTACTGAACAAAGAAACTAGAGTACTATAAATGGTAAGTAGGAATGTATTGCATTGTACTGGTAGCTAGCTCCATAGTAAGGCTACAGTCCACTAATGCTTCCACTGTGGCCAAATAACTGGGCTGCTTACAAAGCGGCCGTAGTTCTTCCAAGACAGTACAGAGGCCAACAGAAGTTGTCAGGCTATGGTGCATGGCTGTTAAATACTCATTCTGTATTCTGTTAGTGCTGCTGTTGGGTATGCCCTAGTTGTTGCATGCTGCCACTAGAATTTACTTGATTGACACAATAACAATATACTCCAACATACTGGGCAAGGCAATGTTTCTCATCATCTACCAGGCTGTGTTCCCTTTATCAACTGTCCCTTGTCATCCTTGGCAGTATTTAGGTCGTTGTGGAACTTCAGGCCTGGCCACTATTTGTGACACTTGGACAGTCTTGCCTGAGTAGCCCAGTGATAGTTTGCTGGGCAATATGGCTGCCAGAAGTGTGCGTATGTCTTCGGTTGTGTCCGGTCGTATTTTTCTTCAGTAGGAAACTATTACATTGTTCAAGTGTACCCAGCTGTTTAAGTGGGGATCAGCTGCCAGTTAACACCAGATCCCCATTAGATTAACCCAGGTCCTGACTTTAGTTACTATAACTGGTTGTACTGATTTTTACTGGGGAAGAAATTCCCCAGGTATATATATATATGGATGTACATAGTACATGTTACATGATATCTGATAACAGGCCTAGGTACTGCATGATACATGACGGAACCCTCACTTGATGAGAGCACTGAGATTATTTGCAAGAAATCAGTTTTTGTCATTGGAATGTCTGCCCGGATTTGGTGGTTGGGCCAAAAAACTTCTGTTGAAGGTGTTGCTAGTACACCACAATTATCTACTGGTGTTGTAGCTGATTCTTCTGATTCTTTTATTATGATAAGTAAAACTGTGGACACTGAGGTGAACTATAAGTAGCTACCCCTCAATGGCATCATTCATTGATCCATAGTTGCTGCCATGGAAGGCTTCCCTACAGGAGAGCTCTGAAAATTGTCCTTTATATCAATAGGATCTCGGTGGGTTGAACAATGTACTATTAAGGTAAGAGCTAGCTACTTAAGTGCAGTGGAACCTCTTAAGTAAAGGACACTTGGGGACCATGCTTGCTTGTTCTCTGTATGGAGGAGTCCTATGCAGGAAGGTTGACGTTATTTTAACTTGCAAAATTATTTTAGCAATTCTTTTAGCTAATATTCTGAAGGCTGCAACACACAACTTAGCAAGGAAGTGTACACACTACATTGCATTAGACACAAGTATGGCTTAGACAGCAACTAGCTAGCTTTACAGTAGACTGCATGATAACATAATGTAACTACTTAGTTTCTTACATACCTATTTATTCATAATCACCGTAAATGTTCCACAACACTCCTCCCAATTTGTACTGACTTAAAGACATAAGAGTATTGTAATAATTGGTGCAGTGCATGTTGTCGCTAATAGTGTGGAGGATTGACTTTAAGGAACTGCAATTAAATCAATATGTTATTTAGAGGTAAAGGCATGTATTCAGTGCACAGCAGGGGTACTCATAGATTGTCCATTACTTGTTATATAGAGGTGTACAAAGGTTACCAAATGGTAGGGGCCCATGATGTAGTGTCCGTAATTAGCAAATGTCCATTTCAGCGAATGTCCATTAATCAAGGTTCTACTGCTGCTAGATTTGTATACAACCAATTGGTAAAAGTTGCTAGCCGGTTCTTCCTGCTTCACAGGTAAGGTACATACACATACACTGTATATCATCCTGATATGATGTGGATAATTTTAGGTCGTAAACAACAAGGCATAGGTGTTCTCAACCAGGTGTTTTAACAGGTGTTGATTCACTGAAGTTACTGCTGATGGTGCATATTGACAGGTACGATTAGGCCTTGCAACAAAACTGTTTATAAAGGGGAATTCTTTAGCATTACTTTACTAACTGCACTACAGCCAACTAACCTTATCGTATTTAGTGGAATTGCAATTATTGGGCACTAATTAAGTTGTCCGGGTGCCTATATATGCAACTTATGGGACCAAATTATATAACCTTATTAATAGGGGTGCTACAGATAATTGGTTTGAAATGTTATGATAACTATTCATGTAGGAGGCATCTGATGACCTCATCACCAGCCATGCTTACAAGGTTATCATGAGCTCTTAAAGACCAAGCCATCCTACACTGTAGTATTGGAATGTGACAATGAATGGCAAAGTAGCCAAAGGCTATGGAGACAAGAGAAGGCAGCTAGAAAGAAAAACATTGGTCATACTTGTTTAGTGTTGTACAGTCATTATGTTCCCTTGTAGTGGCAATAATATCTGAAGAATACGAGAAGCCGCGAGAAATAAACAATAAGAGAAGCCGAGAAATAAAGAATAATGACACAGCTTGTCTAGACAGCATCCTAACATTCAACTATACATGAATTGAGACCTTCCATATGCAGAATAACTCTACTGTAAAACATGGTATGCATAAAATCTTTTGATCTTTGGGTCTTTAAAATCACTAAGAGACCTCTGGAGAGTTCACTCAGATCCTCATGGCTTTAAAAAACTTTGACGTCACCTTGGATTTTTATGTATCATCCTTAGTGTTTAAAACCACAAAGATCCTCATGGTAGGTCTCTAACTATTACTTAGTGTCTGTAAAAGTACTGCTTACTACAGTAGAGTGGTTAAACGACAAATTTTGATGAAATTGTTCACTATTGTGATGTGATAAAAGCACCAAATTTTATGTACAAGTTGAGTAAGGTATACTAAATCATTTGAGATATGGTGCGACATCCAAATCACTGCAGAAAGCCATACAAGTGTATTCAAATCTTTGTTTTTGTTTAAATAGCATGAAATGTAATTTCAAATTTAGTGCAATCAGAAAATGTAATCAACTGTACTTAGTCACTTCTAAAGGTGCCAATATTTCAGTGTAAAAAGTAGAGACACAATCCGATAGAAACAGTATCTATGGTTTTGTATACCTTCATTCTCCATGCTTCTTAACATTGCAAGCTAATGAATGACCTGGATGGACACCTCAGCTTCTGGATGTGTTGTTTATGGACACCTCCCTTGATCAGCTCCTGGCCAGATCTTTAAACTCGACATAGACTACAAACGTTTTACAAAGCATTCCACACCCAAATTCCTTTAATTATCTTCCAATGACCAGAGAAACCAGGCAATATCATTTCATGCCTCCAACAACACCTACAACAATTTTTACATCATACCAAAAAAGAGAACAGTACAAGAATGGAACTCGTTACCACGATTCCTAATCGAACTAGATGGCTTTGATTCATTTTCTATTTCAAATTACTGTACCAATGTGAATGTATGATTTTTTCTTCCTGAGCATACCAGCATTGACAAATGCAGATGTAAAGTGTCAGTATGTTCACCTTTATGGCTTCTTCAATACATTTCTGTTGGTTTTACTTTTCAGGTTCTTTGAGCATTATGATGGTTACTTTTAATGGCACCATATCTTAGTATGAATCAAGCAAATATGTGATCAGATTTGTGAAAAGGGGTCTTCCACACTTACCAACTTTGATGGTTAATGACTTATGATAGGAAAATGCTACTGACTTGACATTTGGCTAGTAGTGAGTACCAACATAGCTTTATGGATGGAGAAATTTTCAGGTTTGTACATTAGCTGAACACTAAGTTATGAGCTGATCTCCTGAGTTCATACAAATGGATGTGTGTGGAACACCCCTTTCGCAAATCCAGTCACATTGTGTATCAAGTTTGGAGCTTATATCAAAAAGTGAACAATTTTTTTTTTGCTTAGCCGCTCTACAATTATGGACACCAACTAATAGTGTCCTGATTATCAAGGCTTCCTGCTTTTCCAGGTCCGTCTATGTACTATGGGATACTTTGGGATCATTACTGAGTGTCCAGATTGCACAGGTGTTGCTGTAACAGGTTAACGGATTCCACTGTACCAGGTACTAATGACTATTGGTCATTAAATCTCCATCTGCTGCAAATGCTTTAAGGTGTGATATTATTACATGGTTACTTGTGTACAAAGTGACCTGCTAATTAGTAAGGGTAAGTGAAATTAAATTAACGCATTCTTTGCTATCCAAACTTTCTCATGGACAAATTTAGACAAGTCTTATAACTTGGTATTATTATAGTCATGAAGGAAATGATGATTTCAAACTGTCTAGGTGAAGGGGAGCAGTGTAATAAGCAGCACACACAATAGTGTAAATGTGGTCTAATTTTATTTGGTGATTTTAATTGGGAGACTGCATTGGTTTTGTAACCATGGCATGGAGGGATATTGGCAGAATTTTATTTCAGGGAATTTTGTAGTTTAAATTTCACACCAATGAAACCACATATCTGGTAATTCATTATATCCTTTAATTATACATTAGATAATCACACATAATAGCTGTATTGGCTTGTCAGATCAGTATTGCTCCATATCATACTTCAGACAGCCATTCCTCCAATATCTCCTGTATACAAATACAGCAGTAATACCTATTTTAAGCGTCTAACTCTCCACTAGCTATGTAGACAAGGTCTTTAGCCTTGCACACTCCCTAGCAGATTTTTCAGGTCCAGAGCTTATAAAGATCAGAATGGATGGATGGATCAGTGAGATTATATCAACCAATCGAACTAACATAAGTTGGACACTGACTTTGCCCTTCTTCATCACATTCCACAAGTAGATAGCTTCATCTTTAGGAGCTCAGGACAACCCTTGCGAACATGGTTGGTGATGAGATCATTAAATGCTTCCTACGTGAATATATTTATCATGATACTTCATCTATTTATAAGGAGTATCTCTGTCATATAGTTTGGTCCCATAAGTTGTGAACATAAATTAACATACATGGGCATCTGGACAATTAGTGCCCAATACCTCAGGTTCACAGTACACAAATAAGGCAAGCAAGATGGTTCTATCATTCCATCACACAAACTGGCTCACACCAGGTACTTCAGGGATGTGCCCAGGTTTAGAATAGTGGTGGCTACAAGAGACAGGGATGAGTCCAGAAATGTGTGAGGCCTTAACTCGTGCATGGCAGAGGTGAATTTGTAGTGGTTGTTGAGTGGTAGTGGTGGCTATTTCATTTGAGAGGTCATCGGTACCGACCGCTGTGGGCTCATCCCTGCTTCATGGTTTGTAACAATGTTTAGTTTAGTACATGGGCCATGTGCATAAACAGTCCAGGTGGACCTAATATCTTGCAAAAATGGTCCAACTAGATCACACGTGACAACAAAATGGTTGTGATGATATACATAAGATAGTTGATTACTTCACCCAACAGTATCACAGTTAACATCCCACCCATGGTACACCGTACATGTTTCCACTCAAATAGATAGCCAGGCCATTTGTTAGTCTATGAATGGAGCCATACTAGTATATAGTGCTGTGGTAAGCTTTCTGATCGGCCAGGCAAAGTACAGATAATTTGTTTCTGATTGTCCACTTAATACCTCAGCTTCGATACAGGGTGGGTTAGGAATTTAGGAGTATGCAATAATGAAAAAGACTATATCTCAATAACTTTCAATAATGAAACCAATTATCACAATAATAATGAGTCTTTACAGGTGCAAAAAAATTGTTTACGAGCAAGCAAGTAATTATTCTCAAAATGGTTCAAACAGCACTGCCACAACTGGTTGGAGAAATGTCTCACAAGTGTACCCTCAAACTGCCCTTGTTAACAGTATACAAAGGTTTCTATTATCTCAATAATTAGAAAATCAATCACAGCTGTAAGTCATACAGGTGTATAAGTGATTATTGCACAGCACTAATCTAGGTAACCAAAATTGCAACAACAGCAGGCTATTTGTCACTACAAAGATTTGAAAGACATTCTAATCACAATTGCTTATAGACCCTAAGGAGTGGTCTGGCTAAACATTGCTATGGCTTCGGATTTCATGATGTTTTATATTTATGGGGAAACTGAGGGCAGAAGCGTTGAGTGTTCTATTACAAATACAAAGTGGAATAACTAGACATGGAACAAGTCTTTTACCTAGTAACTTACTTTTCAATAGCAATACTTTACCTTTCAGATTCCTTTACATTAGCATTTATAGAACATATACATTTTTTGCCCTATAAAAAGGTGGATGCACTTTTCACGGCATGTATTAAAGTGCCACACCCTTGTGCGCACAGAGTCTATACTGTTATCGCTTTTCTGAAAACATTTCATAGATGTAAATGATGGTTTGTCTATCGTAACATCGAGCTTGCACAAATTACGTAATATATTTTAAGGTGGTGGATGTAAAGTGAGGTAGGCTGCAAAAACTAGGGCATACCCAACAGCACTACCAGTGAATACAGAATGAGCATTAATAGCCATGCACCGTAGCATAATTAACAAGCTGACAATTGGCTGTTTCTTCTGCTTGGCCTCTGTACTGACTTGGAAAAAGAACTACGGCAGCTTTGTAAGCAGCCCAGTTATTTGGCCACAGTGGAAGTATTAGTGGACTACTATGGAGCTAGCTACCAGTATAATGTAATACATTCCTACCATAGATATTCGAGTGTATTCTAATATCTATGTTCCTACTTACCATTTATAGTACTCTAGTTTCTTTGTTCAGTAGTTACCCCACTGAAACTTGGTATAATCATTGGAAGACATTTGATCACTTACACTGATTTTCAAAACAAACCGCTGTACAAATATCCTGCAAGTCTGAAACGTAAAAGCGCTTTAAGGTTACGGGATACTGTAAACCCCACATGTACACTATCGATCATTTTTCATGATTAGGGGTTTGATTTTTCTTAATGCATTGTTATCAAATATTTATGCATTCTTGACTTCTCATTAATCGACATGGAATTCAAATGTTGTTATGGAAATATGAGTTGTCCCCATGCCAATTAGTGAAAACTATGAACCAAAAATCAGACCAATGAAGAAACATGAGAACTTACTAACAATTCTAAGGTTTGAAGAACATCACTTGTGAGGGACTGACAAGAGGATTTGTGAATAATGTGTATAGTTGCTGAAATATGACTACAATATGGCCTAAAGCAAGACACTGTGGTCACAAAATTAATTTTTAAATTGATATCACAAGCACTAGAAACATTATTTCTAACAAATGGCTCCGTCAGGACCTAGACAAGAAGCCAGACTAGTAGTCTGTTTATACAAAATGTTAACAACTAGTTTGACAGTCCTGATTTTTGGTTCAGGAAAATATCGCCATTAGTCAGCAAAACTACGCATGCGCTTACAGGTGCGCCAGTTGCTAAGTGTGTTGTATCTATGTTATCTTGTACTGTTACGTGTGTTTTCTTGTACCTTGTAACTGTCCAGTCAGCACGCTATTATTCTCCCAACAATTTAAGCCTGTTACCAGCTGATACAAAACACAACAACACCAAGCCCGCCTTAATTACGTAATAAAATTTTTGTTTGACAGTCGCTCAGTATCCCGTAACCTTAATAAGAGTTGTAATGTACGTGTTACGTCACCTCGTGATTCACCCGCAAAATACTGTGGTTACATATACTAGTCACGTGAGTGACATGGGATTGGGTGAACTTAGTCAATCCCCCAAGAAGCCGGCGCGCAACCCCGTGAGTATATTGACAGGAAGAAAGAAAACGCAATTTTCGCACCACCGTAGCTCTGTGCTGCCTTGATGAAACAAGACAAATTTTGCTGTGTACATTTCCTCCAACTTCAGTACTTCACATTCCAAATTTGAACGAAATCGCTTCAGGCATTCCTGAGATATGTGACTTCAAAAATTGGCTTAGTTTCTTCGTTTTTTTTTCTTCTTATTTTTCTTCCTCTTTTCGCACACTTACAAAAACTGCTATAAAACGCGAACGCATTATCCGATTGCCTTGAAATTTGGCACACAGAAGGGGGGTATAAAGGCGCATCTCGGTACCAACTTTGGCTGGAATACCATAAACAGGCAAAGAGTTATGAGCGATTATGCACGAAAAATAACACCAATATGTTGTCACGCCTACAGGGTAAACCGCGTATGGGAAGAAGCTGAAAATCGGTGGGTGAATAGGTTAACTATTGAACCTCAAACCTTTTGTGGTTTGAAAGAAATCGAGCTAAAAACCAGGAAGATACAGCGAAAAAATCAACAGTGTGTAACAATTACGCAATCGAGATTAGCTAATTTTTAATTTTATTATTATTATTATTATGCTTGCCACGCCTACCAGATAAACCACTTGGGGTAATGCTTTGAAAATCGCTGTACAGATGGAGTTATCATCTTAGAAAGGCTCTTCAATGGTGTAGAAGAATCAGACTTAAAGCCACGGAGTTATAACACGAAATTCAACTTGGTGTAGCAAGTGCGAGATCGAGATACTTTAATAGAGCAGTCACCCTGAACAGAATTCAAGAGATCAGTTAGAAATAAGTAACCTGTATAGAGATCAGCTACAAACAAATCACCCTGTAGAGAGTTCAGCTACAAACAATTCACCCTGTTCAGACATCAGTTAGAAGAAGTTTTCTTGTAGAGAGTTCAGTTACAAACAAATCACCCTGTTGAAAGATCAGCTAGAAGATGTCACCTTGTAGATAGTTCAGTTACAAAGAAACCACCATGTAGAGAATTCAGCTACAAACTAGTGACCCTGTAGATACATCAGCTAGAAGAAGTTACCTTGTAGAGAGTTCAGCTACAAAGAAACCATTCTGTAAAGAGCTCAGCTGCAAACAAATCACCTATACAGAATTCAGCTACAAACAAATCACCCTGTAGAGAGATCAGCTAGAAGAAGTTACCTTGTAGATAGTTCAGCTACAAACAAATCATCCTGTAGAGAGATCAGCTAGAAGAAGTTACCTTGTAGATAGTTCAGCTACAAACAATTCACCCTGTACAGAGCTCAGTTAAAAGAGGTTTCCTTGTAGAAAGTTCAGCTACAAACAAATCACCCTGTAGAGAGATAAGTAAGAAGAAGTTACCTTGTAGATCGTTCAGCTACAAACAATTCACCCTGTAAAGAGATCAGCTAGAAGAAGTTACCTTGTAGAGAGTTCAGCTACAAAGAAACCATCATGTAGAGAATTCAGCTGCAAACAAATCATGTATAGAGAGTTAAGCTACAAATAAATCTCCCTGTAGAGAGATCAGCTAGAAGAAGTTTCCTTGTAGAGAGTTCTACTACAAACAAATCACCCTGTAGAAAGATCAGCTAGAAGAAGTTACCTTGTAGAGAGTTCAGCTACAAAGAAACCATCATGTAGAGAATTCAGCTGCAAACAAATCATGTATAGAGAGTTAAGCTACAAATAAATCTCCCTGTAGAGAGATCAGCTAGAAGAAGTTTCCTTGTAGAGAGTTCTACTACAAACAAATCACCCTGTAGAAAGATCAGCTAGAAGAAATCACCTTGTAGAGAGTTCAGCTTCAAAGAAACAATCATGTGAGAGTTCAGGTACAAACAAATTGTCCTGTAGAGAGATCAGCTAGAAGAAGTTACCTTGTAGAGAGTTCAGCTACAAAGAAACCATCATGTAGATAGTTCAGGTACAAACAAATCACCCTGTAGAAAGATCAGCTATAGAAGAAATCACCTTGTAGAGAGTTCAGCTACAAAGAATCTATCATGTAGAGAGTTCAACTACAAACAAATCACCCTGTAGAAAGATCAGCTATAGAAGAAATCACCTTGTAAAGAGTTCAGCTACAAAGAAACCATCATGTAGAGAGTTCAGCAACAAACAAATCGGCCTGTAGAGAGATCAGCTAGAAGAAATTACCTTGTAGAGAGTTCAGCTACAAAGAAACCATCATGTAGAGAGTTCAGCTGCAAACAAATCACCTGTAGAGAGTTAAGCTACAAACAAATCTCCCTGTAGAGAGATCAGTTAGAAGAAGTCACCTTGCAGGGAGTTCAGTTACAAAGAAATAAACCATGTAGAGAGTTCAGCTGCAAACAAATCACCTGTAGAGAGTTCAGCTAGAAACAAGTCACCCTGTAGAGAGATCAGCTAGAAACAAGTCACCTTATAGCGAGTTCAGCTAGAAGAAGTCACATTGTAGAGCTACAAAGAAACTACCATGTAGAGTTCAGCTGCAAACAAATCACCCTGTAGAGAGATCAGCTAGAAGAAGTTACCTTATAGGGAGTTCAGCTATGAACAGATCACCCTGTAGAGAGTTCAGCTACAAACAAATCACCCTGTAGAGAGTTCAGTTACAAAGAAACCACCATGTAGAGTTCAGCTGCAAAAAAAATCAATCACTCTGTAGAGAGTTCAGCTAGAAGAAGTCACCTTGTAGAGAGTTAAGCTGCAAATAAATCACCCTGTAGAGAATTCAGCTACAAACAAATCACCCTGTAGAAAGATCAGCTAGAAGAAGTTACCTTGTAGAGAGTTCAGCTACAAAGAAATCACCATGTAGAGAGTTCAGCTGCAAACAAATCACCCTGTAGAGAGATCAGCTAGAAGAAGTTACCTTGTAGGGATTTCAGCTACAAACAAATCACCCTGTAGAGAGTTCAGCTACAAAGAAACCATTCTGTAAAGAGCTCAGCTGCAAACAAATCACTTGTACAGAATTCAGCTACAAACAAATCACCCTGTTGAGAGATCAGCAAGAAGAAATTACCTTGTAGATAGTTCAGTTACAAACAAATCACCCTGTAGAAAGATCAGTTAGAAGAAGTTACCTTGGAGAAAGTTCAGCTACAAAGAAACCATTTTGTAAAGAGCTCAGCTGCAAACAAATCACCTGTACAGAATTCAACTACGAACAAATCTCCCTGTAGAGAGATCAGCTAGAAGAAATTACCTTGTAGAGAGTTCAGCTACAAAGAAACCACCATGTAGAGAGTTCAGCTGCAAAGAAATCACCCTGTAGAAAATTCTGCCAGAAACAAGTTGCCCTGTAGAAAGATCAGTTAGAAGAAGTTACCTTTTAGAGAGTTCAGCTACAAAGAAACCATTCTGTAAAGAGCTCAGCTGCAAACAAATCACCTATACAAATTTCAGCTACAAACACATCACCCTGTAGAGAGATCAGCTAGAAGAAGTTACCTTGTAGATCATTCAGCTACAAACAATTCACCCTGTAGAGAGAGCAATTAGAAGAAGTCACCTTGTAGAGTGTCCAGTTACAAAGAAACCACCATGGAGATTTCTGTAATCAATATATGTGACCGGATTTGCGAAAAGGGGTCTTCCACACACATACAATTCCGTAAACGTTGGAGACCATAACTCAGTGTTCAAGTAACATATTAACCTGAAAATTTCACCATGTATTCAGTCCAAATATCAAGGCAATAGCTCTTTCCAATCCGAAGTTATCAATTGTCAAAGTTGGCAAATTGGATGTGTGTGGAAGACCCCTTTTCGCAAATGCGGTTAAATATGTATTATACAGTATATATAATTTGTACATTTTCTGATAAAATATTTAAAGTACATCTACTTCATCTTTTCTTCTTCCTGTAGTAAAGAAAAAAATGCAGGTAAAAAGTCCCAAAGCTGGTATACAAATACAAAAAGAAATGAAATCTAATCCAAAACAGCCAAGCTGTAAAAAAAGTGTGCGGCCCTCAGAAAGGCTATGGTGAAAAAAGATGTGAAATCCAAGGTGGCGGCCAAGAAATGGCTGTGATGGTAGGTTAATGGTAAAAATTTTAATAATGACAATTCAGGTAAATTTTGTGAAGCGACACAAAAATTCACCTGAATTGTCGTTATTAAAATTTTTACCATTAACCTACCATCACAGCCATTTCTTGGCCGCCACCTTGGATTTCACATCTTTTTTCACCATAGCCTTTCTGAGTGCCGCACACTTTTTTTACAGCTTGGCTGTTTTGGATTAGATTATAATATTACTGATTTTTCTAGCTAGTTATCCTTGAAAATGCATTGGATACCTGTGTATACTTAGTGTATACACAATATGCATAGTTTTATTTGTGAATCATTTGCTTTATTCATGTAATATTCTGACTGGTCTGTCTACAAAGAAGTGGTCAATCTTGAGAGATTTTACCTAGCTGATATGCTGTTCTCCGTAAAATAGTTATGTGGTTAAAATTTCATGTCATTATTAGTTTCCTATCTAGATTTATGACACTTTGAATATTGTGTTTGATGCCATGCGATATGTGTAAAAAGCATTGAAATACTGTACACAAAAATCATCACACTATCAACTTCTTTTGCTCATATTTTTTGATAAGAACCACCAATTGGGGGGGTTGCACTAAAATTACCCTGAAAAATAGCACAATATTTTCATACCAATGAATACATGGAATGTTAATTATTTGGAAATCTCCACTATTAGAGTGTTTTGATCTAACTAATGTTCTGGACATTTTAGGAAAAGAAACTTTTGACATTTTTAAGATAGGGGTTAGTCAAAACCCTATGTAAGTGGATTTGGATTGTGTACATGTGTGCTGGGTGCAGTAGCCAGGCTACTACTATCAGAGAAGCCTAAATTCAATGTAGCTATTTGGGAAAAATCAAGGTGCGGCCATTGTATATGTATCTATTTACTATTGAACGGTATCTGATGTTCTCAATGTTCACAAAAGTAGCTTTGAATTCACTATAGGTAACTACTTGATTTGCACGAGCTTCACATGTAGTTGAATTTAAGATTGCACAACAGAGGTGATTTGGACCTTTGTAATTCACAGCCAATAAGGACTAAGCCAAATATCTGCATATATTTGGTAGGGTCCCAATGACACTGCTTGAAGTTCCTAGAGTGGTATATCCCCAGTATATGGAACACACTGTTAATATAGAAGTGGTCATAACACACCAGCACAGGTGTGATATTGCTGTCCAATCTGGCACATCTTTACAAGGGTAGTACGCATACCACATCAATCACACTAATAAGAGTGTGACCATAAGTTTACAAATGACAAAAAGCACTTAATGGATTTAGGAGTGGGAGGCATGTCATAACAAGCTATTATCAAAGTCAACTACTAATCTCAGTACTATTTGTGAAAAGCTGCATCATCTACAGTTTCGCAATTGGTGTTACAATCCTGGAATGTCAACAATCTACAAACAGTACACAACACTATGTGTCAGTCAGCAACTTACCTACTTTAACATCTCTACTTAAACATTGTTTTTAAAACCTATATCAGCCAGCATGGAGTTTCATTGTGGGTTTTAATTTCACTCAACCAAGGCTTACATGTTCTACAGTATGATATGTACTGGCCCTACTGATCATTAGTACACAGTATTGTTATCCCTTTACTGTTGTTTACATTCTGATGTCTGATGACATAATTGATGTATTTTATTTAGCGATGAGCTAATGGAAATTAATTTTGTTGATACAAACATATATACCAGCTTTGTGCATTGATCTGAACTGCCTGTGTGTAATGGCTTAGCACAAAATGAGTTTATTGTCACAATTATATTTTAAACACATAAATTCAATGAAATTGATACTTTGTGATCCTTCTTACAACCCCTCAATGATAAAGGATGCCACAAAATACCTCTTTTAAATACTGGAATCATCTATAATGGCAGAGAATAACTTTTCATGTATAAATATTGGTGTCATACACACCAATGTACAGTCACACTGTTTGTCTTATGTGCTTTACACACCATATCCTGAAAATGTGACTGCACCCCTAGGGTGTGCTGCTGTTTAAGTGTGCTATGACCACCTGAGTTTTAACAGTGCAGTTATTTGTTTGTTATTTTAGTAGTTTTTCAGTAAACCCGCATCCACTGATGTTTTACTGAGAATTTAAAACTTAGCTAAACAATTATCTTCCATATACTTCAAGTTACTGATATTTTTCTATCAGTATAACTGGGTACAACTACAGTAAAGCAGCTTAACAAATTAGTAAACTAAGAACCTTCAAGCAGTGTGGAAAAATCGCCTTTCTCCAAACACTTTCTTTACTACTGCAGGATACTTAGCTTGTTGTACTGATATTTGAACCACAACAAATAAGAAGCCGCAAATCTTTTAGATTGAGAAATCGGCACATCGTATTTTCGGGTATTTCGTGATTTGCAGTAAAAACATGGAATTGTAAGTGCAGCTTCTTGCAGAGGACTGAGTCGAACATTCTAATTAACTGTATGTTATCTTAAGTTGTTGTGCTGTGTAAACATGCATAGTAATGGGTAAACGTCTAGCTGGGTGGCTTACAATGGATTGTTTTTCTGTCCGCAGAATCATGAAAAATGTATTTGAGTTTCTCTGGCTCCTACCACGCGAGAAGCCAAATCTTCCTCACAATATGGCCATGAAATTGGATGTTCCCTCCATCTATAATGCAAGTTTGAAAAGAATCTTAAACTGTATGCTATCTGGCTGGTGACGACGCTATATTACGGTGATTTTACGAAACAATATACAGCCCACTGCTTGTGCAATTGAAACTACTTTACTGATTATGGATTAATTGTGACACTAACCACTTGCACTTTAAGTATATCAAACCGGATGGCATGAAGCTGCAGCTGCTTTGGTGGCAGAGATCGCCGATGTCCCAAATTGGCGATAAAATATTTCATTATAACCAGCCAGATAGCATACATCCTTAGATACCTTCCATTTTTGCAGTACAGACTAAGTAAACATCCAACCGTTTCACCATGTGGTGAAGAAACATATCAAAACTACTCTGTACATTTTGTCAAATCACAGCCATCACAGCAAAAACCTCAATGGTCAATTTTTTTCACAGAAATCTAAGTTTTACCCTTAATTCTAAAGAATTAAACATTAAAAAGATGTAATATCTACTTTATAACCCTTTCACTACCTCAGGTTTGTCAAACAAGCTGATTAAAAAAACCTTGTCATTCCTTGTAATTCCCTTGTCCAATACAAAATACATGCGTTTTGTAATATATTCAGAAAACACAAAAGTACAGCCATTAGCACCCATAATTTCTACAGCACATTATACAATGAAAGAAAGCCCATGAATTGCCCTATACAATGCCGCCCGTACTGGGATTGTAACGTTACCACAGTGTCACTTATTCATTGTTGATTACGGCATAATGCGCACTCCATACAAAAGCCTATTGGAGAAATTGATTACGCAGGTGGACAAATCCCAAAAGTACAGGCTGTTATCCTCCACCAAATCCCCAAAACTTGGTATCATTGTATGTGTTGAAGCGTACTGATTAAGAATCCACCCGTACTGAGTGTTTAACTGGTAATTTTACAGAGAAGTACTCGAAAAACCTTGTTTTTCCAGCATTATTTTACGTACCTCATGATGCGTAATTCACCAGAACAAGGCTCTCTCTGCCCTTCCTGTTCGTCTCAGAGCAAAATCTGATATACCACAGGACTCGCCTGACATTACCGAGTTCGATAAACCAAACGGTGTTTCCGTAAACTAAAGTATGCGGAAGTTATAGTGGTTTGTTTACGAGGTGGTGTAATTTTTACCGGAAACGGGAAAAACCTTGCGGAATCCGGTAAATTTGACATTTGTTTTGATATGATCTGGCTTCTCTCGTCGTAGATGGTAGTGCGCTCAAAACATTTATTTTTTACGATGCTTCTTTGAAGAAAGCAACCTTGTGCAAGCAACATAGCCAGACATTTATCAATAACTATGCATGTTTGGAGAGCCGAACCAATAATCTGGAGCTGAACCGACTAGCTGACCAGCTCAGCTTTTTTTTTTGTTGTTGTTTTTTTTTTGAAACTATCAGAATAATGATGAAATGACAAAATTACATACAGAGCCTCGGACACATGCGACTACAAAGATAAGATCCGCGTAGGCATGGCAAGGATACATACAAAAATAATTAACTACAAAACTTAACTTAAAGTGTCCAGGTTGGATTACTACGTGCATAAAAGATTCTCTGAGAGGAAGTTATAGCCACAGCAGCTGCTCTATCAAGCAATGCTTTCGTCTTGGACAAACTCAGATTTGAAACTCTTTTCATAGATGTTACTGTCTCTGTAAGGTAATGGCCAAGGCAACCAATTTCAACTGTGTGGTAATGACTAACAAAACCAAGCGGTCAAGCTCAGCAATAATTTGCAGATATTCTGGCTTCTCCTGCTTACGTTCTCGTGCAGCAGAAAGGTCAGCACGAGAATTAAATGGGCAGGTAAGTTCCAGAAGTACAACAGATTTCATTTCTGCATTATATATAACAATGTCAGGTCGGTGAGAACACACTAGTACAGCAGGGGGAATGGTGGCAGGAGGAGAGTCAGACGCACGTTTGCCATCCAAATCAGCAAATATTTCTACATTATCCAAACAAGCTTGCAACTCAGACATCAAACATAATAAAACAGCATCATGACGAAAAGTAAACCTGCCTTGCTGCAAAGCCACAGGACACCCATTTAGCACATGGTGACAAGTTGGACGAGGTGACAAACAAAGTGAACAAGTTATATTACTCACATGCAATCTTTGGACGATCATATCTACATGTATAGCTACGTGCAGTTTACAGATGCTATTGAAAATGCACGACACGAGTAGTTACCTAGTTTCTCAGCCTATCTATACTACACGTACCAATTACCTTACAGAGCATATAGCATTCGTATCGTTTTGTACAGAAATGATTGTGAGTTCTATGTACAGTATCACGTGTGCTGACAGTTGGCATTTATCACGTATATATTTTTTATTATTATTAGCACTTTACAGTGACCAGCACTGAAGGTCTGACAGCAACATGTGCTGCAGCCTTAGGATTACCTAACCAAATTTCAGAGACTTAGACCTAATGACTTGACTTACTGGAAAAGTGTAACAGAAAAGGGGCCAAAGTAAGGGAAAAAATCTATCCAACCCCAGGATTCGAACTGCTGGTCATCCAATATCTAGTCGGGGCCACACTCAGTCTTCCTCCAGGAGGGATGGATTTTCTTCCTTGAACCTAAAGTATTTATTATTACCACTTTACAGTGACCAGCACTGGAGGTCTGAGAGCAACATGTGCTGCATCCTTAGGATTAAGTGTAAGGCAGGTGCCTTCTTTCATTCTAAACCAGCACACTTATATCACAATTCAATCTTCATAAAATAATCATTAGTATTCTTTGGCTTGTCTCTCTTGGCTTCTTTTACTGGGCGAAGAGCTGGCAGTGACAAACCAGGTGACTCATTCCGCGGAAAGAAGCTGTACACCCATACATTACATGGCGGCCATCTGGATGATATTTTGAGTAGAAATCACTCCTCTTCAACTACCCACTCGTCCTGTCGAGATACTGAGCAAACTCTCAGTCTCACCCACATCGCGCCATTTTCAAATACTGATTGGTCTCGTGACTGTCCACCAGTATATTCACATGATGATCCGTTCACTTCCTACAAACCAGTATAGTAGTATACTGCATTTTTGTAGCTATGTAGTGTAGCTTTTATTGTAGCTGACTAGCTATTTGAATTCACTGTATAGCTATACAGCTAACTGCCTAATCGATTAATTATATCCTAGGGGCTATGCTGCATGTGAAATCAGGGGACAAGCTGCAAGTTTCTATCTAGTCAAATTTAGCATCAACTTTAAGTTTTAAGGCGTTCTCAAGCCTTTAAATTGAAAAATTCTGCAGCTCCTGGGGGTTGCACCCCCAGACCCCCCTTGATAACAAATCACTTTGTTGAAATAGATTTCCATTCCTACAATCTAAATAGATAAAAGGGATCCTAGGTAGTTTAATAATGTGTTCTTAGTGCTTTTCTTAAATTAAATCACATGTATAAATAATGGTCTAAAGAGAAAAAATGTTTGGTTTTATAAATGAACAAATCACTCAGTTTGTAAGTTAATTGTTGTCCCATGCAATGTGAAACTGCTACATAGTCTGATGTAACTGAGTGTATCTCCTAGACAACAGAAGCTATGAGTATGAAATTTCACAGCAAGAAGGATTTATAGTTGCTTCATCAGAATGTGCAAAAAAAATTTAAATTCTCTGAAATTTTCAATTGAGTTTTCCCACAAATTTTGCTTGTGCCCAAATGTATGGCTTTCCAAATTATGGTCACATTTGTACTACATTGATGATTTAAAGATGTTGTAGTAGATTGATTTTCACGCATGCGCACATTTGTAACACGCGCTCACTGAGTGAGTGTTCAGTTCAGTTGACGGTGTGCATTAAATGGTAGTTGTTCAAAATGATATCCATGTGAATCATTAAACTGTTGCGTTATCACATTTTGCGACGAGGACTATCGTATCCTACGCTACGTAATGGCTGTGTCCTTTGGAAAGTTGGAAGAATTTAACACTGCAAATGGCGACGATTGGGTGCAATACATTGAGCGCATGGAGCATTATTTCGTTGCAAATGATATTACAGACTCTACCAAGCAACGTTCAGTACTCATCAGCTCTATGGGAGCCAAGGCATATAAGGTCCTTCGTAATCTTGTCGCACCCAACAAGCCGACTGACGTTTCGTTCAAGAATTTGGTGAAGACAATGACAACTCATTTTTGCCCACCTCCGTCTGAGATTGCTCAACGATTCCGCTTTAATACCAGAGTAAGAGAATCGGATGAAACTGTCGCGGCCTATGTTGCTGAATTGCGATCCTTATCGGAGCACTGCAATTTCGGTGAAACGTTGGATCTTATGTTGCGCGACCGACTGGTGTGTGGTATCAATGAACCACAAGTTCAGAAGCGACTACTGGCTGAGGACAAGTTAACCTTCAAGAAGACCTTCGAGGTTGCTTTAGCTTTCGAAGCAGCGACTAAAGATGCAAAGCAGCTTCAGGCTGCAACGGCACCCACCAGTGATACTACAGTTCCAGTGTATAAAAACGAGAAACTGCCACGATCATCTGTCAAGTGTTACCGATGTGGAAAGCCTAATCACAAAGCGCCAGATTGCTGGTTCAAGGAATCTGTTTGTAGTAACTGTCACAAGAAAGGGCATATAGCAGCAGTTTGTCGCAGCCGCAGCTTCTAACAACCAGTCGCTCCTACTACAGAAGGAAAACCAACAAATACCATAGTGGCTCAGACTCCTCTGTCAGAAGAATACCATTTGTTTGCTATCAACCAGAATTGTTCCAGTGCTCATCCTGCTCCTTTGACTACACCAATCACAGTAAATGGGAAAACAATATCAATGGAAATTGATACAGGCTCTGCAGTTTCCATCATATCGGAATCTAGTTACAAGGAAATTTTCCAAGCTAACTCGGAAAGCTGGCACACTACAGATGTCAAGTTGTGTACATACTCAGGGGAGCAGTTACCAGTTAAAGGGAAGGTCTCTTGCGAAGTGAGTTACAATAACTGCACACACAAATTGTCATTGATTGTGGTTGCTACTGACGGCCCAACCATCTTGGGTCGAGACTGGTTGCAGTATATCCGGTTAGACTGGCCTTCAATTATCCCAGTCAACTCGGTACAAGAAAGTTCGTTACAACACCTATTACAGCCATTTTCTGAGCTTTTTACGGATGAGCTAGGTACCTTTAAGGGAGACAAGGTATCCATTCATGTGGATCCAACAGTTCCTCCTAAGTTCTGTAAAGCCCGCTCCATACCATATTCCATGCGAGAAAAGGTTGAAAATGAGTTGGCAAGGCTAGAAAACCTTGGTATCATAAAGCCAGTTAAAACTTCCAAGTGGGCTGCGCCAATTGTTCCAGTCTTAAAAACGGACAAAAAGTCTATCAGAATATGTGGCGATTATAAACTGACCGCCAATAAGGCTTCCAGGCTTGAGCAGTATCCAATTCCTAAGGTAGAAGACCTGTTTTCCTCGCTAACGGGTGGTATCGCTTTTACAAAGCTAGATATGAGCCAAGCATATCAGCAGCTTGAATTAGATGAACAGTCCAAAGAAGTCGTGACCATTAACACCCACAAAGGGTTGTTTAGTTACCAGCGTTTGCCTTTCGGAGTGTCCTCTGCCCCAGGCATTTTTCAGAGGACAATGGAAACATTGTTGCAAGGAATTCCCAGAGTTTTGGTGTACTTGGATGATATCCTCATCACCGGTACATCCACAGAGGAGCACATGTCTAACTTAAAGGTGGTGTTGTCAAGACTACAAGAGGCAGGTCTTCGTCTACGCAAAGACAAATGCGAGTTCATGGTACCTGCTGTTCAATATTTAGGCCATGTCATTGATGCTAGTGGGTTGCATCCCTCTGCAGCCAAGCTTGAGGCTGTGAGAGATGCACCCACACCACAGAATGTCACAGAACTGAAGGCTTATCTGGGGTTATTAAGTTACTACAGTAAATTTTTACCCAACATGGCCACGACTTTAGCGCCCTTGTATCACTTGTTATGTAAAAATGTTAAATGGCAATGGTCACCGACACAAGCTAAAGCTTTTCAAAATTCCAAAGAGCTCTTAACCTCAGATAGCCTACTGGTCCACTACGATCCCAATAAAACATTGACTTTAATGTGTGATGCATCTCCTTATGGCGTTGACGCTGTTTTATCCAAGATTGATGAAAAGGGAGTAGAAAAGCCAGTTGCTTATGCGTCAAGAACGCTATCTCGACCAGAACAAAACTACTCGCAACTCGAAAAAGAAGCTCTCGCTTTGATTTTCGGCACTAAACGTTTCCATAACTATTTGTATGGGCGTAGTTTCACACTTTATACCGACCATAAGCCCCTGAAAAGTCTACTGAATGAATCTAAAGCTGTTCCCACCTTAGCTTCTGCTAGAATCCAGCGGTGGGCGTTGACTTTGGCGGCCTATCAGTACAACATTGTGTACAAGAAAGGTTCAGACATTGGAAATGCAGATGGGTTAAGCCGTTTACCCTTGCCATCACAACCACAGAATGTCCCAATTCCAAATGAACTAGTGTTACTAGTAGAACACTTGAACTGTGGCCCTGTTATGGCTACTCAGATTAAGACTATGACTCGCCGTGACAAAGAATTGTCAAGAGTACTTCATTTTGTTCAAAATGGTTGGCCAGAGTCAGTTGATCCAGCTCTGCGTCCATATGCATCCAAAAAACATGAGTTGTCGTCACTGGACGGTTGTGTTCTATGGGTTACTAGGGTAATTATTCCACCAGCAGGACGTAAGAGAATCTTAGATGGTTTACATGAAGCACACCAAGGAGCATCACGAATGAAGGCAAGGGCAAGGATGGTGGTATGGTGGCCACAATTGGATAAAGCTATTGAAGATATAGTAAGAACCTGCTCAGCATGTCAGTCGAGTAAGCCTTTGCCACCATTGGCTCCACTTCATCCATGGTCAATTCCAGAGAAACCATGGTCCCGGCTTCACATGGACTATGCAGGGCCACTGCTTGACCACATGTTCCTGGTGGTTGTGGATGCTTTTTCTAAATGGTTGGAAGTTGTCCCTGTTAGAAATGCCACATCTAGAGTCACGATTGATAAGCTTAGAAGCATTTGTTCGATTCATGGGTTACCGGACACTAATGTCACTGATAATGCTACAGTTTTTACAAGTTCAGAGATGAAGCAGTTTTATTTGTCGAATGGAATCAAGCACATAACATCTGCACCATACCACCCAGCAAGCAATGGCCTGGCAGAGCGTGCTGTGCAGACTTTTAAATCCGCATTAAAGAAGTTTAAAGATGGCTCATTGGAGACAAAGATCCAACGTTTTCTTTTTGAATATCGAATAACACCGCACAGCACAACTGGAGTCCCACCTGCCAACCTACTGATGAATCGTCAATTGAAATCCAGATTAGACTTGGTTGTGCCAAATTTGTCTAAGCGCATCACAGACGTCCAAGACAGACAAAAGCAGCAGCATGACCAGCATGCCAAGTCTTGACCTTTCAATGTGGGAGACAAAGTCTTTGTTCACATCTACAGTGGTCCTATTACATGGATATCTGGGGAAATTGTGCAGGTTACGGGTCCTGTTTCCTACAAGGTCCGTCTTGATTGTGATGGTACTATATGTCGTAAACATCAAGATCAGCTACGGAAATGTCATTTTGATGAAGATTCTGACTCTGTATCTGCCGCCACTAGTACTAGTGTGCACCCTTCTGTTGATGACTTCGACTTTCCAGCACCTTTAGCACTTGAGGACAGTAATGCAAACTCCTCCGTTGTTAGCCAAGAAGCACAACCATTACGTATATCATCTAGAGTCAGAAGACCTCCAGACAGACTGAACTTATAACTATTATCTGTATTCATTACAAGCATTATTGTTGTAAGTTTTTTTTTCTCCCTAGTTTTATTTTTGAGGGGAGGATTGTAGTAGATTGATTTTCACGCATGCGCACATTTGTAACACGCGCCCACTGAGTGATTGTTCAGTTCAGTTGACGGTGTGCATTAAATGGTAGTTGTTCAAAATGATATCCATGTGAATCATTAAACTGTTGCGTTATCACAGATGTACTCTTCTTCTAGAAAGGAACTGGAGAGGATGATTGCTGTTTTGTCTGATGTGAGCAATAAAGCTGGGCTATAATTTTGTGGTGAAAAGTGCAACATTTGTATTACTGAACATGTGGATTCTAGTGATGGGACTGAAGTAAATGCTATTGAAAGTATAGAACATATTGACCCAGATAAGCCTTACAAGTATTTGGGTGTACTTCAGACTTCTAGGCCACACACAGATGTTGTAGTTGACAAGGTGTCTAATGAGTGCTTAAGGAGGGCTAATATTGTGTGGTCATCTGATTTCACAAAGTTAAAGCTCATAATACATGGGGTGTTCCTGTTGTTAGCAACATAATGCCTACTACGAAGATTCTTGTTACCACAATCAGGGACTTAGATACTAAAGTCCAATCAGTACTAACTACATGCAAAGCCCATCACCTTAGGCCATCAGTGTCCAGACTGTATCTGCCACATTCTAAAGGTGGCAGGGGTTTGCTATCATTTGAGCATTTGAATGAGCATCTGCCAGTTGATCTTTGCTGTGATCTTGTACTCTCCACAGGCATTTATATCCAGTGTGTCACAAAACATAAATTTGAGAGGAATGGTTCGAATATTTTTCACTGGGCAACAGAAATTGTTGATGCTTATTGTAACTCAATTATGTTTTCACCTCATAAACACAGTCAAGTTTAACGGAGTGTGTTATGGAACCAGTCGGTTGCAAAAGTTGCTTACCTCTTGCCCCTACTATGTATTTGAGACAGCATAATCAAGTGTTGGAAGTACTATATCACTACCTTGTTGGATCACATTCTAGGGATTTTTGGCGTGACCCTGAGGCAGTTTATGAGAATGACTCAATTAAGCTCTATTGGGATCAAGCTGTTCAAGTGGTTGGTAATTGTCTGAGTAACCACCCAGATAATGTACTATGGAACAAACAAGATAACTCTGCTTACCTGATTGATGTAAGTATTCCAAGTGACGGAAACCTTCACTCAAAGTTTTGTAAAAAGATTGCAAAGTATAGTGATTTGGCCATGCTGATGAAACTTATGTATCATCTTGAGTGTGCTGTCATACTACCAATAATCATATCAATCACTGGTCTGATTTCATTGAATTAAAGCTATATACCCTCCAGAGTATTGTTGAAGATGCTGATATTATGAAGATGATTTCTAAATTGCAGAAAGTGGCACTTTTGGGCTCGCGCAGGTTCATGAGAAGTGTTCTACTAAGAGACTAACTAGCCATCTACCCTACAATTAACGTTGATACTTGCTTACTTGATTAATGTAACCACATGTATCTCTAATTGTTTTTCAGATCTGTATATGGAGGAGGAACCACAGAGACAGTATAACCGACATGCTAATGACATTGAAATGGCCATCGCTTGAGAATCGTAGAAGACATTCACGTTTAATTCTGCTATTTAAGTTCGTAAACAAGTTGATACATATTCCTACCCAGTATTTGCCAGTGCCATCCCCCTTAACAACTACCAGGGCTAACCACGATCAAAAGTTTATGCGACAGTATGCCAGAACGGACCGAGTGAAATTTTTTTGGGCACACTTTAGACTTAGAAAATTTTCACGAAATATTTTTTTCGGATAATGTTGCATACGTAGCCCGGATACTGACATGTGGAAGACTAGTTCACGGCAGGGCCAACAACCTGGCAGCAGCTAGTCTGAAAAGAATTTGAGGCGAAAAAATTGTTTCAGAAGAACCAGTTTAGAAGAACTCTTTTCTCCTGCCATTTTATCAGGGGTGCATGGACTGTTCCGAGCTGTTTTTACCTTGTTTCTCTCATTGGCTGCCTCATCAACTGATTTCTCAGTGGCGTCTCGCATTACCTGACAGCACAGAGGTATTCACAGCTATTGGTGAAATTGATTATGTGAGTATGAAACAGCACAGATATTATACCTTATATATTATCTATGGAAACAGCTTGTGTTTTATTCTTGTGAAATAAATGAACCACTGTGTATGTATTATATGCTTTTCAAGCCTGCATTAATAGCCTGTGGGCAACATGTACCCACAGCCATTACTATTACAGTTATTCTAATGTGACAGTTGATTGAAGTTGGTGGGTATTGGTTCCCCAGAGCGACGATAACAAGGACATAATTATAGGATTGGTGTTACTGATGAATTCTGACTGAACAAGGGATATTCACTACCTATGTATGGTCCTGTAAAATCTGTGATCGTGATCAAGATTTTTGATCAACCTTGATTTCATCTCCGGAAAAGGAGATAAAGCTTCACTCAAGATCTTCACTGCTTTGCTAATACAAGCCACCTGATTGCCTCTTTTAAGTCAGTAGAAACTAACCTCAGTTTTGATCTTTTGGTTCAATTTTGATCACTGTCATGGATGGTTTAATAGGAGTATTATATTTGTGTGAACAAGCAGTTGTGCTTTTGATGGGTTTAATAAAAAGATGTTTTGTCCTTGGATGCTATGATGTTTGTAGTATTGGAGATAACTTTGATTTGACCAGTTCTACGACTATGCTGCTGTAATCTATGGGCCTCATTGTTAGGGTGAGTTGAATCACTTAAACACAGAGCTTCAAAACTAGTTAGTGATTTTCATCGTTATCTTTATATATTTTTTAAATTTATTAATGCTTTACAACACAAGTGCTGAAGGTCTGTAGGACACCTGGTCCTACAGCCTGCTTATGAAAGACTCCATCGTTTACAACTACTCACCTTAGTATATACAAAATTTAGAGAAGACATGATCACCATGTATCAGTTGTTTCATGGTAACATGCACCAATCCTTGCAGCTTACTATATCCACCATTTCCCATTGACATTCATTTAAATTGTACAAGCATGCAGCACATAAAAGTTTGTAAAGAAATATTTTCTAAAGAATAATAATTGAAGATTGGAATACACTACCGAAATACCAAAACATGTTGTAATGGTAAGTGAAATTACTATAAATATGATTTAAATTGATCAGGTATCTGTCTCAAGCTTATTAATTATTAAAGGAAGACATACGAAAGCATGATAACTATGTGTTTGTTATTTTATTGTTGTAATAATTATTTTATCATTGTAATATCAAGGGACTACAAGTTTAAATACTGAATTACATCACAATTCACAATATAAAGTAATATTTTCCCTAATTTGCCACTCAGATGTTCCTTACCCTACAGAAATGTTGCTGTTTTTATGTATGTTATAGGTATTGTATTAGGTAACAATTCACTACTTTAGTATGTGATGATCAGTGTTGGGACAGTTACTTTTTAAAAGTAACTAGTTACATATTACATATTACTTGCAGCTGAACTATAGCTATTTAGTTACAGTTACATATTACCCATAAAATAAAGTAACTATAATATTACATATTATATTACTTTGTGTCCACAACCCTAGGCTGTCATGTGTGAAACTGCCACTTTATCACATGACATGATTGCATTGTTGGACAATGTGCAAATCTTGGTTATAAGTAAGAAGCTGGTGAATAAGCTTCATTCAGTAGGCTTCATTACTTCGTTGTGGCTAGGCGTTACTCAGTGGATCACTAACGAGATTAGTAACTTTGCTACTTAGAGTAATAATATTATGTAATAATAGATTTGTTACAGTAACTATATTACTTAGGTAACATGTTACATTAGTAACTTGAGTTATATTACCTGTTTTTATAGCATATTTTGTTATATCACAAAAGTAATAATATTACGTAACGCGTTACTCCCAACACTGGTGATGATGATTTTGTGTGACAATCTATGATTGAGTGTGATGTTCTTAATTTGTAGGTGGATTCACATTGTTATTGTGAATGATTTTAACCAAGCTACTTCTCGTCTAATTGAGGTGTGGAACAATGAGTCCATATTATCACGGTGATCTTGTGATAGACTGATCTATGTTTAGCAATGAATAGTTTGACATTGAGCATTCAAGGGTAATGGCAACAACAAAAGACATGATTGAAGTTTTGCATTTAGATGTATATTACAATAGCACCAGTGTGTGTACTGTAAAGCACCTCCACACAACTAATTTTTGTTGATGGCTACATGTTATTGATATCACCGTCTTTAAGAAAATGGTATATTCTTTTTGCTGGAGTGTATATAGCCAATTGTATTTTGCTGTACATAGAAATGTATGCTCACCTCAATGCACAATATGCTACCTGTATCCCCCCACACCTGAAGGCTGCATTAGTGTTAGTGTAGTAGATTTAGTGCAAGTTATTTGCTATTTTATCCAATGGTAAATTTGAAGAAGTACTTTTATTACTCCATGATTTATAAGGTAGTTGTACTTGAAAACGTATTGTCCTTTACTTGTCTAAATAATGCCTGGCTGATGGCTGTAAAGAAATTACTCGTACAGTGCTTCCTAACCCCTAGGTACCAAGACATGTTCAGACAATCAAAAGTTTGGATAATCAAAGCCCATTTTATATACAGAGTTACTCTAATGGAATGCACACCTTAGACGAAATACTCTAATAGAACAGACACATCTACTGTAAGTATGTGGATAGTCGAAGGTCAGATAATCAAGTATTCACTTCTATTAGGTGTGATATATTTGATCCATTGTTGTGACAGCTATAGTGGATACTTTATGTGTGTACTAATTGTGTCACCATATCATCTCTTGTACAACTAATGATAGCCTAATGAATTTAGGGGATAAAAAGGAAGTTGTGAAGTTTACTCTCCCATAGCCATATACTACTGGTATTAGTTCTCAGGTACTATAGTATAAGAGCACATGTCATTTAAAATTTCAGCAATAAAAATCAATGCATCCTCGTCAATTTTATAGAGTACATCAACTGTACTTCTATATGCATGTGAGAACTTGAAGTGCTATTGGTCTATAGTGTGTTAGTATCAGGTCATTTGGGTTGCATTTCAAGAGACTTAATGTGGACCCATACTCATGCACCATTTGAGAATGTGTTTTTGGTGTCTTAAGTGATATATGGAACCACACTCACAACATTCTTGGTGCTGTCTTCGTGTTGCACACACGAATTATAAAGAAATAAAATACATTATTTTGGTATTTAAAGCTATATTTCATTATTTAAAGCTTTATATTTCAGTATTTCAAGCTATATTTTAGTATTTCTCTGCGATCTCCTATAGTCTCTAGTAGTCTCCTATAGTCTCTAGTAGTATCCTATAGTCTCCTATAGTCTCTAGTAGTCTCCTATAGTCTCTAGTAGTCTCCTATAGTCTCCAGCAGTCTCCTATAGTCTCTGATAGTCTCTATAGTCTCTAGTAGTCTCCCATGGTCTCTAGTAGTCTCCTATAGTCTCCTATAGTCTCTAGTAGTCTCCTATAGTCTCTAGTGGTCTCCTATGGTCTCCTATAGTCTCTATGGTCTCTAACAGTCTCTTATAGTCTCCTATAGTCTCTAGTACTCTCATATAGTCTCTAGCAGTCTCCTATAGTATATCATATATTGCTACCCCATACACATAAACAGTATTTCATTCATCAAATCCAAGCTAGCTACCTCATTTATATATAGTCGTATAAGAACTGAAGCTATATGCTAGATAGCCAATGCTGGTCAGTAATATTAATAATTGATTCTTACTAATATTGTGTATTGTGTATCAACCTGCTTACTTCATTTATCATCCAATATAGACATCCGCATCATCACTGTCTCATCTGTTGTACTGACGACTCACCACATTGCAGTGAACTGGAATCCCAAGTCTAGTAATTCCGGCTGTGGCAAAAATTAACTTGTAATACTCATACACATCGCTTCAGATCTGTGTATATATTATCTCAAGTTTTAATTTACTTGTGTTCTGTATTGTAAACTGTTTAAAACTTGTTTATACCTTCACATAGTAATCTATGCTCTCACGTGTGCCATATCCACCTCACCTGATGCACGTGCACACATAATTAAAATGGCGGCGTGAAAGCGTGGTACTGAGCTCAACTCGTATATTGGTGGTTGTTTACGTGGAAGTGGACGTTTCCGTACTTGGGTGAGGAATTTGTCGTTTCGCCCAACCTTCGTTTATTCGTTAGGACACGTGCTATACCATCGAGGGGTCCGCAACGCAGCAAAATCGCGTACGAGATTCAGAATCTTTACGGATTCAACGGAGATTCAGGGATTCCGAGGGATTCAGTCGAGATTCACTAAGATTCCCCGGGATTCGGTGGGATTCACCCAAGATTCAGTGGGATTCACTCGAGATTCAGTGGGATTCACCCGAGATTCAGTGTATATTCAGTGAGATTCACCCTAGATTCAGTTTATATTCAGTGAGCTTCACCCGAGATTCGAGGATTCAATCAAATTTAGCCCGGCCAAAGCTCAGAGGTCGGCTTTCTTGCGACTAAATATTTCAGCTAGTGAATATCATAAGTTTGGCACTGTAGCTACGTAACTTGGACAACACTGATCAAGCAGCATGGAGTCAGTAGCTAGCTAGCTCTTCATACTGGCTCAGTGTGATGATTCCTTGTACCAAAATTTAACTACTGAATGTCCAGCTTATATATATATACATAGGCTGCCATTAGGCAATTTGCAGTTGTAGCTAGCTGCTCGTATATACATATATGTACAAGTGTAATATTTCTTGTAGCAGATGTATCATGTATATAAATATACCTCACCATTTTTAGTACATGCCATGGAGATGGCTAAGTTGGACTGAGACTCGAATAAAACTATGCACTATAATGACTATATGCATCTATACACCGACATCAAGATCATGCATGACAAGTAATCATGCCGTGTGTACACTAACAACATATTAACTGTAAGGATTTCACTTTTCATTTACAGTTTTTACAAAACCATTTTTGTCCTGGTACAATATTGTTATCAGTGCCTATGCACTCAAAGTGAAACCATTCTTTACACGTCATTTGGCCACATCACACCATTTCCTTTTTTTGTCATTTTGGGTGACCTACAGTAACAGTACACTTCTATTTTCACAATCTTTGATTGAAGCACTCTTCTCTCCCTGATAGTTGGAAATAGGGCCATTCTTTTAGTCTCAAGGCAAGTAAGTAAGTGTTCTCTCATCAAGCCTTGATTGTACACAATTGATGATGGATCTTGTCCATGGGCAATACTGGTAATATAAGCGGCTGCAAACAGTCCACAATCATTGCCTCCAGATTGTTTGTTAACATTAGCAATTCCAACGGTAAAATACTTGTTCTTGGTAAACACAATTAAGTTGCAACAGCAGTAATTTCGTGTTCTCATGGAGCAAAGAGTACTTAGAATCATATAGAATAACATCAGCACTATCAGCATTTCCACTAGCTGATGCTACTACCCAATGATTACGGTTTACCAAAAGTATCTGCAACAATGTCAATCCTGTGGGCATTGGTGTCATTTTCTGTAAATCTTGTTTCAGGGTATCTTGCAAAGAATGAATATGAGGAAATTGGCACTTCAACCTTGACTGTTAGCTTGACTGTTAGCTAGGTATTATTGAAAAAGCACAACATGGCATGCAATTCAGTCCTCAATTTAATCTCAGCACTATTAAGACTGTTGATTTTATTCAAGGATTAGGCTTTTCACCTAGCTTGACAAAACCTCTTGATGAAACGTGGATTTAACACGATTTAACAGCAAAGTTT
Organism: Dysidea avara; assembly: GCF_963678975.1. NCBI lineage: Eukaryota > Metazoa > Porifera > Demospongiae > Dictyoceratida > Dysideidae > Dysidea > Dysidea avara. Next base: position 23,451,174 of record NC_089273.1, read on the forward strand.
TGTCCTCCATACGTGTCCATACGCGAAGTGGTTTGTTTTCTATGTACCTGTCATCATTTAGTCTGCCTTCCACACCTCGCTCCGAGCTGCCCTCGCATCTGTCCAAGTCCTGAGCCAAATCCACTGCAGCTTCAGACATCGAGCTCGCACTGATCGAATAACCAACTATTGTACAACACAGTCAACACCTGAGCTATTGCCAGCTATCACAACGTACCAGTGTTAGCAACAGACAAAGGTGAGCTCTTGCGCGAGCCAAGTCAGTACCACGACACCTCGAACGACACGAGGTAACACCTCCAGCTGATCGCGAATTTTTAAAGTAGATCACGTGATCAATATCCGGGAAATTCCGGAAAATCTCGTGATAAGATTCAAAGATTCACAAAGATTCAGGCACAAGGTGTACGAGATTCAGGTTGCGTTGCGGACCCCTCGTATACCATCGGCAGCGCGGACAAGCTTAAACCTGAATAGGTTAGTGATTCAACCATCAGTTCGTCAAGTCCCCAATCCAATTGATGTGAACATCCCAATAGGCGCACACCGTTTCAAATAACGATTGCAGGAAAGGCGGGGTTGCCAACGGGAGGAAACCGACAATAATGGTTCCGGCAAATAACATTGTGAGTGCTGGTTATAGAGCAATAGTGTTCTATTGTATAAATGGTGCACTGTGTGCTTGCTTCAGTGGCGGATCTAGATGGGTTTCTGGGGTTTCGACAGAAAACCCCTTTTGAATTTAGCTCAGTTGAAGTCTAAATACATAAACATTGTTGTACTGACAATCTGTCATATCAAACAACTATAGTGCTACTGTATATCAGTAGAATGCATGCAGCTGCACTTAACTGACACCATTTATAGCTATCAAACCCTCAGCAACACTTCACTTTTCATCTCCCACTGCATTAAAAACAATCGAGATACTCTAATAGAGCAGTCAAGTAACTACTCTAATAGAGCAATCAAAGCTACAGCTTATACTGAGTCACCATCTTTGCCCTATAGTTAGCTATTACAATTTAAAGCATTGGATTTGTTGTAATTGCTAACTAAAAGCAGCCTAAAATCCAATCTCAGAGCTTCTAAAATCTCAAACTTTTCTGGAGAAATGTCATCAGATACTTTATTCCACTATAGTCTAACAACTTTCAGAAACCCCTTTTAAAAATCCTAGATCCGCCACTGTGCTTAGGGGGCATCTCCAAACTTATTTTGGTATTGGTACGCGGGAAGTTATTATCTGCGATTGTGGGTTTGAGTTTATTCTGCCTGAAATGCTGGAGAACAGAGTAAGCATTCTTTTGAGTTGGAGACATGAGTTTTCCACTGTGTGATGTTAATGGGGGGGGGGGGTCAGGAGTTATCAAGCGTACCAAAATCAGTTTGGAGATGTCCCCCTAGTTGCAACATTGGATTATTAATTTGTTCCCACCGTGGCAAGCCGCTGATACATATTAATTTTTGTTATTTTCTACTTTAGTACACATGTAGACCATGTAACCTGAATATGCTAGTTTGTTTAGCAAGTATGTCAAGTCCCTGATGCAATTGTTACAATTGATGTGAACATTCCAATAGGTGCTCGCCATCCCAAATACCGATCGCAGAAAAGGCAAGGTGGTTTCGTCCAACCCTAAGGCGGGTTTGCAATAGATAGGAGACCGACAAAAATGGTTCATCAAATAACACTGTGAGTCTTGGTTGTATATAGAACAACAATTACTATTTAGTTTATAAATGGTGTACAATTGTACTGTGTGTGTGTGTGTGTGTGTGTGTGTGTGTGTGTGTGTGTGTGTGTGTGTGTGTGTGTGTGTGTGTGTGTGTGTGTGTGTGTGTGTGTGTGTGTGTGTGGGTTTAGTTAGCCAAAGGGTTGTTTGGATCCAGATTCTTCTTCCATTTCTTTGTTGGAATGGTTGAGCTGCTCCTTGTTGTACGCCTTTTTCCATTCTCGCTGTCCTGCCCATTATGACCCTCTTCATCATCACTGCTACTAGTGATCTCACCTGTCCAATGTTAAATAAACCATGACATCATGCGTGGCTAGTGTGCTCACCTGCCAAAAATTGATCATCCTTTGGTTCTATTATTGTACGATTGTTGTCATCCACAGGCTCTGTGCTACCTGTAGACACAGACAATATTAGTTTGTAATTATAAGAAGCCTGCGTTTACCATCAGGGCTGGCTGGTTTAGTCAATGGCCCTGTCTTGGGTTCCACCCCTTCCACTGGCACACTGGTAGCTGTGTAAGTGTAAAATTGATCATGTCCCCACAAGGTCACAAAAACTTATAATCACCTTGGCAGACTGTTACGGTAATGTTTTCCGGTAGTGTGTCCTGCCAAACTACTATGCACTTTCTAGATTTGGAATTTGTGCCTCTCTTTATAATGCAGTTATTGGTTCCTTTCGGCACAAAGTCCCTTGCCACGTTGAGTCCCAAAGTCCCTTGTCACCTGTCAAATATGTGTGATATAGTAAAGTGTCAACAGTTTGCAGAAAATACACTAACATTTACGAGGAACTTTATGCGGAGTGTTTCTATGGGGTATATTCAGAGTTAGATACTCTCTCCTTTCTTTATATTATGAACTCTTGGTACTATCTTAAAACCATAACTGAGGGTTAGAGCTCGATATCTTGTTTCTTGGCTGAGATATAATCGTTCAAAAATTTTCTTCTCAAAAGTCGCCCATACAAAATTTACAACCGTCCCCCAACTATTGGGGCCATTTTTATTTTTGATGTCACTAATCGTCATTGTGGATAAGGCTCATGAGTGCAGCTTACCACCCTTGACATATGGTCGATCATGTGACTGGGCGTTGATTAGCATAGCCTCCATCACTGGATGTGAAGTCCTTCATGGGCATCTTGATGTTGCTGACATTGTCTTACATATACTTGAATGTAATTCTGTTGACTTGCTGTGGACACGTGTATACAGACTAGTGATTCTGACTGAAAGCATGTGCTGATCTACCACAGACACAAACCCTATCTCTATGGGTGGGCTTCAAAAAAAATGTCCACCATTGTCTGCTCCTTTTACTTACTTTGTGTGTGTTGTGGTCTGCATTAATGTACAAATGAGTGCAGCTTACCACCCTTGACATATGCTTTGTTCCCTTGCAGCGGTCCTTAGGGTTAGGGCTACTTTGGAGGAAGACACAACTCGGTCAACCTATCCAGTGTTGTGATGGCTACCTTTATCCGTTACCCGTCACGGTCTCATCCATCGCACGGGCATAAAATACTGTGAGTTGCCACTGTCGTGTATGACACCCTTAGGGTTACCCACACGCACGTAGCACCGGCCAGCTGACAACCAGCTACCAGATGTGCATGTGCTGCCCACCTGTGTGTATGTATGCTGCCCTAATAGTCCCATCAAATGTATGAAAGGATGATGGAAGGGGTGTTAATGATGGACTATTAATGTTGGCTTCAAACAAATTGCATGTGCTGATCTACCACAGACACATCTATTGGTGGGCTTCAAAAAAAATTGTGATCAGCCATTGTCGGCTCATTTGTGTGTGTCGTGGTCTACATTAATGTACGAATGAGTACAGCTTACCACCCTTGACATATGCTTTGTTCCCTTGCAGCGGTCCTTATGGGTGAGTGCTACTTTAGAGGAAGACACAACTGTCAACTCATCCAGTGTTGTGATGGCTACCTTTCACCATCGCATGGGCATAAAATATTGTGAGTTGCCACTGTCGTGTATGACACTTTTGGGGTTACCGTCGCACTTGCCAGCTGACAACCAGCTGCCAGGTGTGCATGTGCTGCCCACCTGTGTGTATGTATGCTGCCCTAATAGTCCCATCAAATGTATGAAAGGATGATGGAAGGGGTGTTAATGATGGACTATTAATGTTGGCTTCAAACATAATGCTTGTGCTGATCGACCACAGACACAAACCCTATATGTATTGGTGGACTTCAAAAAAAAATATTTGTGATCCGCCATTGTCGGCTCATTTGTGTGTGTTGTGGTCTACATTAATGTACGAATGAGTACAGCTTACCACCCTTGACATATGCTTTGTTCCCTTGCAGCGGTCCTTATGGGTGAGTGCTACTTTGAAGGAAGACACTACTCGGTCAACCCATCCAGTGTTGTGATGGCGTCATCCATCAACCACGTGTCACGCACGGACATAAAATACTGTGAGTTTCCACTGTCTTGTATGTCACCCTTAGAGTTACCCACACGCACGGTCACACTTGCCAGCTGACAACTAGCTACCAGATGTGCATGTGCTGCACAACTTTGTGTATGTATGCTGCCCTAATAGTCCCATCAAATGTATGAAAGGATGATGGAAGGGGTGTTAATGATGGACTATTAATGTTGGCTTCAAACAAAATGCATGTGCTGATCTACCACAGACACATCTATTGGTGGGCTTCAAAAAAAATTGTGATCCGCCATTGTCGGCTCATTTTTGTGTGTCGTGGTCTACATTAATGTACGAATGAGTACAGCTTACCACCCTTGACATATGCTTTGTTCTCTTGCAGCGGTCCTTGTGGGTGAGTGCTACTTTGAAGGAAGACACTACTCGGTCAACCCATCCAGGACCACTGCAGGGCCGGAAGATGGACAATGACTGACTGAAGTGCTCTTTATTTTCTTATTTAAAAAAATTTTTTTATGAATATTTATTATTATGAATATTTTGTGCAAATAAATTTTAACTCCTAGTCATCCGGATAGTCTTTAGCTCACACCTTAAATTGCCACAACTTAGATGTGAAATACTTTGAAAGTTCTACAGCCCCTAAATGGTGACACAGCAAATTGTTTATAATGCCACGTAATTGTAATCCAGATGACTTGTTTTGCAAAATCGGGTCACACATGTGTACTGAACCACCCATCAGTGAGACATGGACAACAGTTTGATATTTGCTTCACCAGTTATTACCAGGTACCCACTGATGTTACAGCTTGGTGGGCTGTTTCCCTAGTTAACACCAGGTCCCCATTTAACAGCTGTGGATACTGGAGCAATGTGATTAAAGTTTCTTGCTCAAGGAAACAACAACACAACCAAAGTGTCCTGACTGGGAATCGAACCTGCAACCTTTCGATTAACACGTTGATGCTCTGAACCACTTGACTATGCTGGCTCATGCAGACACTCACACAAATATGGACACCCACACACACTTGCTCACATAATGGCATATTCTTTAAATTTGTAGCATGCAGTGGACACACTGACAGTATACATACGATGATGAGTTACCCATATTGACTGTGTGGACTTTATAGTTTATGGCTGTTTAAGCTGCGGATGTTTTTGTCACTCTCTACTCTGGGTGGAACAGGATTAATTACTTCAAGTAAGATTGCTCTTTAAAGCATTTGATATGCAAAACAAGTTTGTATTTGGTGTAACCAAACCTGCCTTGTCTACCATATCTGCAATAATATTAATGAGTTTACAATGACTGGATTCAAGTAGGCATATTGGTATCTACTTACAGCTGATGGAGTCTAATATGATATTTGAATGGAGGATTTACCACAAGGGGTGATGCATGCTCCAGATGTACAAGATGTACATCATCGGTGTGCCAGCATCATGGATATCATCAGTGACTTGTGACTTCATCATATCATAAAATCATGTGTCCAATTATTTCGAGTGTTTAATATTACATGTACACTTACAATGTACAACATTATATCAGTGTGTTTGCTTAATCTAAAACTGTGCACGTATGTGCCATACAATTTCTATTACAGAGGTCTGTATTTAGGTCTATGCCAGCCTTGCCAGGCAATAGAGAAAATGAGTTATCTGACTTGAGCATTGCAATTGATTTGTGATGGCATTGACTACACAAAATCAAATTTTACTAATTCCTTTATCTTACAGTTATATAATGAATTATCGAATGTCAATATAATTTATCTCAAATGGTTTCCAAAGAATCCAATTAGATGGGTTGTTAAGTATTTACCTGCTAAGAAAATTCCTATAGTTTAATTATGACTACATAATATTATGCAAACACACTATCATATTATTAATGAGGGTGTGGCATACCAACTAACTTTACATTGATTTCAATATTTCACACATGTATTTCATACAACACTACTACACTTCACTCAAGCTACTTGGCTTGTAACAGGCAATAAGTATGGAAATTTGAAGTGCTTTTTTTCAAATTGGGTTTTTTAGTTTGACCACTAACCACACCTACTTTATAAAATTTACTTATGTAATGCGTTATGGTGACTTCTATGACATTTTCCTCTATTTAGAACATCAAATGATATTTAATTGTAGACTCCACCCTCTCAGTATTAAAACGGATAATTTTGGTAGTGGAAACACCCACCGACCACAAAATTTACATAGATAGACGTCATTCAAAATAAATAATAATGAAGGAACAATGCGTAACATAAATTGACCATGCTAGGGTCAGATCATAAAGTGATTTTTAATCCTAATAAAACACACGACTACAAGTGTTATCCTGTGGTACCTACATGTATAATCAGACCATATTATAGAAAAGTGTGTTGTATTAGGATTAAAATCACTTTGTGGTCCATACACGGTCAATTTACGTTGCACATTGTTCCTTCACACATCAAGTTACTATTTATTTTGAAAGACACCTTTCTATGAAAAAATTGTGGGTTGTGGATGTTTCCCTCCCGATATCAGCGTTGTTCATATTGAGAGGGTGGAGCCTACAATTAAGCATCATTTGATGTTCCAAATAGTGGAAAGCATCATAAAGGTCACCATAAGGCATTTTGTTAAGTGAAATTTGTAAAGTGGGTGGTTTGTGGTTAAACTGCAATCCCCGATTTGAAAAAAAAGCACTTCAAATTCCCGTACTTATTGGCTGTCCCAAACCATATAACTTGAGTGATGGGTAGTAGTGCTGTATGAGTATCCATGCGTAAAATATTGAGGACAATGTATAGTCCATTGTTACGATATTGATATTCGTATGAACTTATGAAAATTTGCATCAAGGTTTTGTTTTAGTGAGTACTTAATAATGTAATCCACATAAAATATACAAGAGGGAGTTAACCATCTAATTGGATACTCAATTAACCTAAAATGATTTTACATGATGCAATTAACACTTGAGCGCAGAGGCTTTAGTAGTTCACAAGAATGAGTAGTGTTAGTGTATAATAGGATGTAGCTTCCAAATAACCCCATCCTCCCCCCCCCCCCCCCCTTCCCATAAAAGAAATCTTACCCTAACCAGAAAGGATTTTCAGCTATAATATAATAGTATAATAAATCACGGTCTTGTCCTCCAGCCTGTTTGCAAGGGGTGGTACCTATATATTAGATATTAGTGTCAATAAGCATCAGCACAGAGAATATGAACTGGAGAACAAGACTTGAGCTGGAGTACAAATCAGTTTTAAATCATCTGGAGAAGTTGTATGTCTCTGACCTGGATCTGTGTCCACTTCTGCACTTCTCTGTAATGCATGTCTAATTGCTACCTACCAAAATATTCTTAGTACATGCCTCTCTTAGGGTTAGACTCATCTGATTTTACTATCCAGGTCAGTGGGTAATCTGGGGGGATCATTGCAATACAAATTATAAAGTGATGAAACTAGTGACAGGTTAATCTAATCTCTTTAGCCAAGCAGGTTAGATCTGTGTATTGATTCTAATTGATTTAATCATTAGCTCTTAGTACATTAATTTAAAAAAAATGTAATCAGTCTGAATCTTCTTCTCATCGACGAGTAAACTGAAACAATTCAATAACAACACACATGTAACTGTAACAACATAACATAACAATAATTACTGATTAAGCACTTGGGTTGCAATATAGGCTCCATTTAACATATACTAGAGGAAACTAGAGGAACCTTGATTGATAGCTAGGTTGTAACTGGATCGAAGTACATGTTTATAGGCATAAACGACAATTTAGGAAAAGATATTGTACCCAATACAATACAGAACAAACTATTAATCGTGATTATCTTTTAACTTATAGGATGGCCCCCTTCTAGGAGTCATGTGTGGTTTATCGTTTTATTTTGTATTAAACCTGTGTGATACGAATTTAGTTGCATAACAGATTATCTGTTCATGATTTATAATGCAAAATTGGGGTTGATGATTTCATTAACACATGCATGAACACCATGTTGAGTAAATTCAAAACATTTTCTAACAATATTGCAGTGAACGATAGTCAGTGCTGTTTAAATGGCAAGTTATCACTTGAGTCTTCCATTAAATTATCCATCAATTATTTTGTCATAGAAATTTATTTAATCTACTTAAAATGACATGCCTCGATGACTCTACAGTACAGTGTATATGCGAAGTACCGATACTGTCGCATACTATCCAACTAGTATCTACCCCTACAAGGAGAACTAACTATTTGTATGGGTATCTTAACAATTCTGTATTTTTGGGTTTGGATATCCAAACAAACAATTCAGTATCGTGGTTTGGTATCCAAATAATTATGTTTCTTTGTACTAAATATATATATATACAACTTTAAAGTATGTGATAGACTGATTAACTAATTTAGTGATATGTTATATAACATTTCAAGGTGCCATTAACAGTACCTGTGTCTATGTCGGCTGTGTGTTTGGCATTGTATTCTGTTGACTATGGCATTCCTGATCCATATGTAATAGACGATAGCCGGTTTTTTATTTTTTATTATTTTGCGTACATATGATAACTACTGTAAAGCTAACTTTTCAGACGTTGATACATGACATATTGGCGACGAGGATGGGATTCACCATGATTTAAACCCGTGCAACTTTATACTGGAGCATCACTTAACTGGGAATCGTGAAAACTTAATGTGGCCAGAGCATGCTACCATTGAGCACTCCATTTTTAATTGTGGGAAACACACTGGGGAAGCTGTAAAGATGGTAGGTAGTAGCTACCATCACTGAGGTGCATCATGCTGAGCAATGCATTCACCAGTATATGTGACTGGATTTTGGAAAAACGATCCAAATCGCACATTAGAAGTTTCGAGATAAACGGTTTTAAAGAATTGAAGCCAGCGTAACTCTCCAAGGATAGCAAGCACGCGTATGAAATTTACACAAAAGATGCATCAATCTGTTACCTTTCAAGCCACTTCCAGTACTTGTAGCTGCTTGTACAGTTTCCCGCCAAATAAGATAGAAAATCTGAGCAGTTGGACGAGCGCAGTAGTATCACTGGTGCTCACAAAAGGGTGGAGGCTGGGGGGTGACGGGGAGGGCAAAAGATAGGCCTCAAAATGGAGGCAGACCACGATTGGAGTCCAGACACGAGATTACAGGGCTGTGCTGGCTCCTTAGTGGCTGATATGTAGCAAAATCTACAGAGAACACGTCTGGCCAACATTATAAGGCTGTCCACCAGTAAGCCACTGATTCTTGACAGGCCAGGTCCTTCACAAGGCCTGAAACCGCCATTTGGGCACTCCACACCACCCAGAAAAGACGTCTACTAAAACCAGCCTCGTGTAGTTTGAGTAGTGCTGAGGGTCAAAACTTGTAGTACGATAGTGTAGCTATTCACTGGTGGTGTTAGTTTGATTTTGCCTGATGTGCGATTTGGTTCGGTTCTGTAAAATCTGGTCACATATAACAGGTGCCAAATCTGTGTTATAATAAAGTGTCAAACTCCTACAGTAGGTCTGCACCCCTGGAACTGCTGACAGTAAGGCAACTTGAGGTGCAAATTAGAAAATACTTTTAGTGATATTTTGCTAAAGGTAACTGTCATACTTGTAGGGAAAGACTGTCATTTGGCAATGGATTCCCTCCTCTATAACATACTGATGCTAAACAATGCCAACTCACTTTTTTTTAATTTGATCAGCATCCATTTTAAAACAAACAAAAAAAGTGAATAAACAAATCATTAAACATGATAAATAAAGTTTTTAATTTATTTATTTTCAGTAATACAGCTTTGGTATGCTACAATGTACGACAACTGTATGAACACTTCAATTATTTACCTTATTTCAGTCATGCTTCAGTGCACTGCACCGGCCTTGCACACCCGGTACATTGCACCGGCCTTGAAATGTCTGTGCATTGCACTGGCTCTCTGGAAACATACAAATATTAAGTAATAATTCTTTTTGACTACAGCTAAGTCACACAATACAGTATAGCTTGGTATACATGCATAAAGAAAATTACAGTTACTTCAGTAGCCTCTATTATTGCCAACGTAATCTACTTGTTCTATTAAAGTACAAGAGTAAATAATGGTAGATACTGTATCACAGTGCCCTGTTAATTGTACCAGTGTAACTTTTGTTGTCATAAAAGTGTCTCTGTCTAAGTACAGCTCTATACAAACCATATCATCACTTTGAACACTAAAGCACAATATGTGACCAGATTTGCGTAAAGGCCTAGGGGTCTTCCACACACATCCACTTTTATGAATCTGAAAGATCATAACGTGATGCTCACTAAAGCTACAAACCTGAAAATTGTACCACCCCTTACACTATGTTAGTGCTCTCGACAGTGAAAATTTCAAGTCCATAGTTTCTCCATGTTCAAAGTTATGATATGCTGAATGTGTTAAATTGGATGTGTGTGGAAGACCCCCTTTTCGCTAATCTGGTCACAAATGTGCATACCACTTGTATATGTGCAGACAGGCAAATAACCAAGAGGGGTTCTGAGGACCCCCCCACATACACACACACGTGCACACCAATTGTGAACAAAAGTACACCTTTTCACCATACAGGGGTTTTTTTTGGAGATAAAAAAGGATCTAACCCATGACAAAGTCTGATTAAGGGGCCTGATAGACTAATTTAGGACCACTTGTTAATAGAGAATGTTAGCACCTTCTTTGAGAATGTTTAACAATCTACCATTACTTAACACATTGAGACCCCTGTGTCAGCATTAACTAATGAAAGTTATTAATGGCTCACCTATCTTCATCAATATAATTAATTTCTAAAAGGTTAAACAAATATTAAAAAGAAACAATAATACCACAATTCACATGATTGTATTAGCACTCATGCCACACAAGAACACTGCTATATAGACGTTAACAACACATAGACATTCACATGGCGCATAACCACACACATATTATGCATACAACTCATGTTTATACACTCGCAAACGCATATCTGCGCAAACGTGAAAGTATACCTTAAAGGCTAGCATGGGTAATACAATGATATAAATTCCTGGTAAACTTGCTTGTAGCTATTTGTTGTGGACTGCTCTGTATGCATGGTCCTTATGTGACCCTAGGGTCCGCAGTCTGTACACTACCTGCTATTAGTTAAGTAAACTTATGTTCGAAAACATAAGAACAATACCGCAACAAAAGAAAAAATTTTAACCTTTCCAAATTAAAAAGTGCCCTGACCAAATTGGATAATGCACACGTATACATTAACTCTAGCCGTTGAACTCGCTTGCACGCATGTACACATACACTACATCACACACACACAGACACACACAGACACACACAGACACACACACACACACGCACACGCACACACACACACTACACGCACACGTGCACTGACAACCTTATACCATACATACAGTAGACACATTTGACAAATCACAACTCTACGTACATTTGAAACTGCACACAAATCTCACCCTTTAATATCCCAGCAGCTGCAGGTGGTGTACTATCAGCATTACTACAAAGCCAATGATATTGAGTCATGGATGCAGCTAATGTCTTACAACAGTGTACAAGCAATTATGTGTACACCAAACTTCAACTGTGGCTTTTAAGTTTAGGCTGGCCAGTGGTTATCTCACTGGATATATCTCATTATACATAATACAACCATGATCTCACTACCTATATGTACTTGGCTCCATGCTCCCATACCCTGTCAAACAACTTACTTGTAATGTTTGCAACAGCAAGCGCCCATGTTCGGTTTCAATCAATTATAACATTCTAATCAATCATAGTGATCAACACCCTGGGTCCCATTCCATATGCACGCACTGCTATGGTACATTGCCGGCTGCGGCCATCATAACTTCAATTTCAGTGCGGCGCCCGTGTGTGTTATCAGGACCACGGTGATCACTTACTAGCATATTTAAGCTGATATCAATCTCTTTTCCGATTAACTACTCGATATTGCTTACCCGCTCGCTTACAGCTGATTTCAAAATATCAGGCCGTCACGTGACTCTACTGTTAGTTCGTCATCGCTGAGTGTCCATGACACCAAGAACCTATGGATATATTCGAAATGACTCACGTTGCAGACTAATTAATGACTATGCTCTATTGACTTTTTTTGGGTCATTTGTGGAATGATTTTAGTATTCATTTTCTATTTTCCTACAACCAGGAGTTCATAATAAAAGTGAGATGGGGGGCTAGGGGTTTGGGGGTTATAGACTCTTGCTACAATCAAATCCCTAGCCGGTTATAACATATGTTTTGTCACACTAAGATTCCATTCAGTGTATATATACACTAGTAGAGATAACTAAACTGAGGTAGCTTTTCACGATCAATGTTTATTGAAAGGAAATTAGTAAGGAATTCAGCTGCAGGATGTCCAGTCTGCCTGTCACATCTGTTAAGCTGGTACAGATTCTCAGTTGGACACCTACGTATGTTACCTATTGTGATGAATTACTACAGGACTGAGCCACTGGCAAGGGGCAGTTGTTTGTACAAGTATTGCCGAGAATTGACACTTTGACACTTTCACTGAATACGGTTATTTTTTTCCCCTAATGTTGTTCAGTTGTGGAGCAATCTTCCTGATCATATAACCTCTTTAGAATCCTGACATTTCCATCAATAATTCATTTTATAATGTATTGACCTTAGCTATATTTATTGACCTCATGAGAACATGACCATATTTGATATAATTGCAACATCCAACAACAACAAACCATTATTGCATTGTAACACTTTAGACAATATGATGCATTCTATAAAGAAGGTATTGTGGCATGCAGCTACAGTTCTGGATCTGCAACGACCAGCAGTACAAACCGTAAGGTGTATGTGATTGTAGTGTGTGTACTGTGTATAAGGCTGTGTACGGTTTAGTGTTTATGTTTAGGCTTAGTGTGTATACACAAAAAAACCGTGTGTGTGTGTGTGTGTTTGTAGTATATGCACATGAGCAGTGTAAAGAGTGGTGTGTAATGTTTGTATGAATATATACATATCTATACAGGGATGCCATGCTCGCCTGTGCATGTGAGTGAGTCATGATGTGTCTGCATTAATATTCTTTATCAGTATTTCGACTCCTTTGTGTATACCTATGGGAGCATGTCATTGCATGAACAGAGCAAGATTGAAGGGCAATCTGGGCCTTTTCAGATTAGGGTGGCTTGATGTTTTGTGGTAAAATTCATTGATTTGTCCACAAAGGCTTATGGTGTACTGGTCCATGTTAATACGGGTATTATTGTACAGACTGTATCATTGCCCTTTTAAGGAATAAATCATTGGGAAGGTTATACAATATATATGTAAGTTAATTCTAGGAAATATAGCCAGACCGCAACATATGATGATTAATGACACAGTTAACCAGCCCACCTTATCCAGGATCACCCACGTCTTTATAGCTACTGCAGATGTATCTGAAATCCACAGTAGGGTATCATTACAAACTCTATCGTACCTTATTCTAATCAAATATAATACACATTGACTGCTGAGAGTACTATGACTGAATGCAGTGCGTCCATCTAGTGGTGTGGGGGGACAACATCTGCCATTGAAAGCAGGCGCATGTTGACGCTTCCTGTGAAGGGGGTTAGTATCTACCATTAAAGCAGATGTACATTGCAGGTATCAGTATCACTGAAAATGTAAATTGGTCCACTCAAACTGTTGACTCTTTGCCAATCATAATATCCCTGATGTGTAATGTATCTCTATATGTAATGCGTGCAACGGTTGTATACAGAGTGTAGTGCGTGTAACAGTTGTGTAAAGAGTGGATAACCGTGCAGTTATATTAGTCATTTTGAAATGGTATGTTAAAATTAAATATTCTTCATAGGCTTTATGGGATGCTCTATACAACAGAACTATTGTGAGTGTTCAATTTTTGTATGTGTGTGTATGTATGTGTTATAATGCGGTGGTCATGTCTAGTATATGGTGAATGTATACATTACTTGAGATGGGTATAGGTGGCATGGGTTGTATAATGTGGTTGGTATACGTGTAGTGTGTGTTCATAGTTACATATATTGATTCTGGGTCAATGAGAGTGGGACAAAATGTAGTCCTAGCCATGGCAAGGTTATTACTACACATTGTTTTTGACAATTTACTCCAGTGTACACGTGTTACTCTGTGCAGTGTGTTCATGTGTGCATGTTTGTATTCATATATACAGGCTTGTATATACATTTTTAGCCTTACACATAAACCCCTTTTATACTCAGGACCATGTATTTACAACCATCATAGAGTGTGTATGTCTTTGACAGTTAAGCCGGCAGAAACACATGTTGACTGCGGTTCACTGGCTTATGTATTTCTTTAAGTATATTTCTAAGGGAAGTATGCATCATTATGAATACGGCTATGGTTATGGTCAGTAACAAAAAAAATATAAATTACATGGACAGGTATTCACATTACATGATACCTAAGAAAGATATGTGGCAGTTGCATTGGACTCTGTGCTCAGGATTATAGCTAGTACATTGTACCTTGTAGTAGGGTTACATTAACGTACATAGTTCCATGTCTGTATGCATTAGGAAAAATGTGTAATGTTTATCTCCAGGTTCAAGATGCCTTATCTACACTGAAGCTTTAATGGTATATCAACTTGAAACTATTAGTACATTTTAGGTACAATTTAGCCAAACAAATTTTATTACATGTATGTATATAGATTGTATATATGTGTATATTAGTCATAACTGAATACAAAAAAAGAACCAAATTAAATTTATCTGTGTAAAGTACATACTACAAGAGTTGAAAAGTGATTACATAGGAGGAGCTATACAATCATACAATACTATCAAATGTATTTGATAATTAGCTTGAATTAACACACAATGTGTATGTTATGTCTGTAGAGTTAGCGGTTTTTTTTTTGGTTTTTTTTTTTCAAGGTAAATAGTTTATTTTTCCACATTTTGCTTGGATGTCTATTTCCTTTACCTGCTGAGACAGTTTGCTGGCTACTTGAGGTAGTGTCTTGTTTGCCAGTATGATGTCAATGCCATCCCTTTCTATAACCTGCTGTACTTGGTTGTATAACTGCAGTAAGTTTGTGGCGTTTACGTCTTTACTGTCTTGTTTTAAAGCATTGAATGCAGCTACAAATACATAATGCCCGTGTTCTGTCCAGAGTCCACTGATGGTCTGTTCATTATGACTTTTCATAAATTTCCAGCCTTCTTTTTTCAAGTATTCTTGTTCAAAGTGTCTTGGTCTCTTCTTCCTTTTTATTTCCTAACCTGAACATTTATTATGTACATCATCGTCATTGCCATTATCACAATGTAAGCATTGGCAATTATCTGTACACAATACCATTGCCTTCAAACAAGGACATCTGGATGAATATCGATTGTTTTTTGTACAATTGTGACGATTGCTATCCAGTGCTGGTTGACCTCACCCACATCTACAAGACTTGTTTTTAGGTTATGTCTGCTTATCATCGCTTTTAGCAGGAACATCAGCTTCATTAGTGATGCAATTCTCTTCCATTAGCTTTACCACAGGGGAATAGTGTCCACTGCCGTCATGTGTATAGGCCAAGCACATAGATTCCTTGGAAGCAATGGCACTATGTGGGTTAACAGTGAGGTAAGGCCAACTTGGTATTGACATAAACACTATTATTTGCAAACGCAGTACATTACTTAGCCCAAGCAACATCGCATCCCCTAGTGAGGTAGTGTAAATACCACTGGCCCTGTAATTATCAGCATCTTGCTCAAAGTTAATGATGTCATCCAGAAAAGGTATATATTCTTGTTGATTTCCAATCCATTCATCCACCATTAGATTCCTCAATAACCCCACACACAGACTATCAATTCTGATACCTATTGATTGTAAATGTTCTAGCAAACATAAGTCACTACTTGACTGTAACACCTGCCTAAGGTAATGTATTACTGATGAAAATAGACAATCACCATTCTTAGGAACTTCAGATAGTGTCAATCCAAATGATTTCAGTATATTGATTAGAGTGGCCTCACTGCAGTCATTACCCCGGATACCATCTTCCTGTCTACGCATATTGGAGCATTCTTCAAGGAATGGCATTACTCGGCCAACAGGCACATGTGAATCCGAAATCTTATTAAGTACTTCCTGTGCATATAAAAGACTAAGTGCATCATGTAATACATTGTAAACTGAATCTTCATTAGTAAGTTCGATTTCTTTATGGGTAAGCTTATACTGATCTACTGTCTGTAAAGTATTACATGTGTCAGAGCTGAAGCATTTACCTAACAAAGGTACATTATCAATTAGGTGTGTCCTTTTAGAAGATACACCTATACCAAATTTTGGTCCTTCATAGGTGGGTAATGCATCACTACCAAAGCTTGACATTAGATACTGGGATATGCTGGATGAGTCATTGTCATTCCGCTTGTTATTCCACATGTGTAGAAACACAGCTATAAAGGCCACAGCTACTTCAACTCCCAAACGATTACCAGAAAACCTTGAGTTTAAAGACCTGTGCAAATTTTCATTCCTGTTTGTACCAAAGTGAGCTGGAATACCACTGAGACATCCCCTGTTGATATGAATTTTGAGGTTGTTTATTTCCTTAAACACTGCTGTTGTTAGTATGGGATTTGAATTCTGGTCACATATAGAAGTCCATTTAGATAAGTACACCTGCAAGTTCTGCAACAGTTTGTCAGGAGAAGGCGTGGGCTGTTTTCTTATCATGCCATTATCACCGCATGATCGGAAGACCAGACGAAAATCTTGTAGTGCTTGAAAGAAGTATGGGTGTTTCTTTGATATAGCTGTTGATATTCTTTTAACAGCATGAAACAAGTCTAATTTAACAGCTATATCATTACCAAGACTACCAGTTAACATATTCCTCCACATACAGCAATTATCAATTACTACCATTTTAATATCGTTCCTGGTTTTCAAATGTTCAATGCCATCACGAATTGCTGAATAGGCAGTTCCCATTGTTAGCTGCCAGTACAAAACTTCGCCATTTTTGTTTTGTATGATAAACAGAGAGTCATATTGTGGAACCCACTTGCCACAACGATAAATTCCCACATGAGAAGCAAGTTTAAATGTATGGTCACAACTGATCATTTCACCTTTTATCGTTGACATTAGAGATGACATGAAACCTTTAACTTCATTGTAGGTAATAACAAAACAATTTATGATGAGATCAATGCTCAAAAGTGTGTCACATGATTGTCAGGGCATTCTAACGCTTCTTGCAGCTGAGATTGTTTGTTCATAACCCTCCGGATCAGATGAGTTTGAATGGACCACTTTACGAGTTTATGAATGTCATGAAATGAAATTCCTAATGCACAATGATGAAAAATAGTATACTGTAAGTTCACGGGTCACACCAGCTTTGTGTAGGAGAAAGAATGGAATCACACATCGTTTGTTAAACTTGACCAGAAACCTAGGATCACTAGTTGCTATGAAATGTCCATTGGGACATCTGTAAATTTTACACACCAACAATACGCATCCTTCAAGACCATAAATACACCGAGGGTTATATCGTTGTTGTGATCCATCCTGCCATGTCAGAAATGTCATGTGCTTGTCGCATCCAGCCTCATTGCATGACATTGAACTTTGAAAACTGGCAAATATATCAGGGAATTGTAAGATAGGATCCCAGATTATCACTCCAGGAAAGTTGTTATCAATACTGTGATCAGCAATCTGTTATATACATTAAAAAAAGGTGAACGGCATTTCATAGTACAGGGCTAAGTGTGTTTCCTTACTTGTCTAGGAGATTCAATATCACCACTACTTTGACTTTGCATCCAAATTATCGAAAATTGGGTAGGACTTAAGACACATGGTCCCTGTGTGTTCCTTTGATGTTGAGCTATTACCAGTTGAACATAACTGGCCCATTCCGACTTGAAGTGTACCCCTGACACGAATCCAATAGTGCAGAACATTGCTAAGCAGCAATTGAACAAAGTCACCAGTAAGACTAAGCTTGTCATTATGAGATCGTAGACTGTATATGACTGTCATTTAAGCTTACCCTTTATATAGGAATTCTAACGGTGATGACATAATGGGACAGCTACAGGTGGTGATGAACTATACAATGATTGTGCTAATTTGTTATGTTTCCTTATTATGTCAAGTTTTCTTTTAAACATTACAATAACAAGTGCAATGGCAATCCATGCCAGTGATAATTCGAACTACTGTATACGTCCTACCATATCACTACCTCATTCATTGGCGACATTCAACACCTTAAAAAATTTTTAAAAGGCATTTAACTCAAAACTTGCAATTATGTATAGCTAGGCAATAGGACTGGGTTTAGTGTATAGAGCCATATACAGTCATGTTTGTCAATCTATCTTCACAAACAACAATACTATTATAGTTAGAACATCTTTAGCTAGTGACAGGGAGTCGTGGATCTGGACATAATAGGGTTAGGTGATGATAAAATGTCAATAGGTAGAACCCAAATTAATGTAGGCGTACCCTAAGGTTGATGGTTTAGATTCAGCATGCAGTTTACCAGGTGGTCACCAAGGTGCAGGTAGCTTCAATGGTCAGCTGGTGATTGACACTTCTGTAGCTTGATTATGTCTTATGTCAACCCAAGGGTTTCTCAGTATCCTGACAACACATCATCTAAAAATTAATGTTCATTCAACACCATCATTAACACATTTTTTTATTCTCAGAAGTGGCTACACATACCACAAATCATAGCACTAGTGGCAAATAACACAAAACAAATATTAGTCAACCACCCCTAACCTTAAGGCCCACAAGCCATCCAGGCTTTGATAGTTATTGTTGATGGTTACAATGCAACAGAGCGCCCCTTAGGGTTCTCAGTGGTTCAGTACACATGTGTCAGATTTTGCCAAACAAGTCATCTGGATTATAATTATGTGGCATTATAAACAATTTGCTGTGTCTCCATTTAGGGGCTGTAGAACTTTCAAACTATTTCACATCTAAGTTGTGGCAATTTAAGGAGTGAGCTAAAGACTATCCAGATGACTAGAAGTTAAAATTGATTTGCACAAAATATTAATAATAATAAATACTCATAAATTTTTTTTTTTAAATAAGAAAATAAAGAGCACTTGAGTCAGTCATCGTCCACCTTCCGGCCCTGAAGTGGTCCTGGATGAGTTGACCGAGTTGTGTCTTCCTCGAAAGTATCACTCACCCTGCAAGGGAACAAAGCATATGTCAAGGGTGGTAAGGTGCACTCATTCGTACATTAATGCACACCACAACACACACAAATGAGCCGACAATGGCGGATCACTATTTTTTTTGAAGCCCACCGATAGATATAGGGTTTGTGTCTGTGGTCGATCAGCACAAGCATTTTGTTTGAAGCCAACATTAATAGTCCATCATTAACACCCCTTCCATCATCCTTTCATACATTTGATGGGACTATTAGTGCAGCATACATACAGACAGGTGGGCAGCGCATGCACATCTGGTAGCTGGTTGTCAGCTGGCAAGTGCGACCGTGCGTGTGGGTAACCCTAAGAGTGACATACAAGACAGTGGAAACTCACAATATTATTTTTATGTCCATGCGTGACACATGGTTGATGGATGACGCCATCACAACATTGGATGGGTTGACCGAGTAGTGTCTTCCTTCAAAGTAGCACTCACCCATAAGGACCGCTGCAAGGGAACAAAGCATATGTCAAGGGTGGTAAGCTGTACTCATTCGTACATTAATGTAGACCACGGCACACACAAATGAGCCGACAATGGCGGATCACAAATATTTTTTTTGAAGCCCACCAATACATATAGGGTTTGTGTCTGTGGTCGATCAGCACATGCATTTGTTTGAAGCCAACATTAATAGTCCATCATTAACACCCCTTCCATCATCCTTTCATACATTTGATGGGACTATTAGGGCAGCATACATACACACAGGTGGGCAGCACATGCACATCTGGTAGCTGATTGTCAGCTGGCAAGTGCGACGGTAACCCCAAAAGTGTCATACACAACAGTGGCAACTCACAATATTTTATGCCCATGCGATGGCGAAAGGTAGCCATCACAACACTGGATGAGTTGACAGTTGTGTCTTCCTCTAAAGTAGCACTCACCCATAAGGACCGCTGCAAGGGAACAAAGCATATGTCAAGGGTGGTAAGCTGTACTCATTCGTACATTAATGTAGACCACGACACACACAAATGAGCCGACAATGGCTGATCACAATTTTTTTTGAAGCCCACCAATAGATGTGTCTGTGGTAGATTAGCACATGCATTTTGTTTGAAGCCAACATTAATAGTCCATCATTAACACCCCTTCCATCATCCTTTCATACATTTGATGGGACTATTAGGGCAGCATACATACACACAGGTGGGCAGCACATGCACATCTGGTAGCTGGTTGTCAGCTGGCCGGTGCTACATGCGTGTGGGTAACCCTAAGGGTGTCATACACGACAGTGGCAACTCACAGTATTTTATGCCCGTGCGATGGATGAGACCGTGACGAGTAACGGATAAAGGTAGCCATCACAACACTGGATGGGTTGACCGAGTTGTGTCTTCCTCCAAAGTAGCCCTAACCCTAAGGACCGCTGCAAGGGAACAAAGCATATGTCAAGGGTGGTAAGCTGCACTCATTTGTACATTAATGCAGACCACAACACACACAAAGTAAGTAAAAGGAGTGGAGAATGGTGGACATTTTTTTTCAAGCCCGCCCATAGAGATAGGGTTTGTGTCTGTGGTAGATCAGCACATGCTTTCAGTTAGAATCACTAGCCTGTATACGGGAGTTTGTAAAACCCGAAATAAAGAATAGAGGAATAAGGAATAGCGGAATAACCAAAAATTTAATTCTAGCCTATTTCTACCGTATAGAGTCATTAATCGATTCCCGGACGATTCTATATCCGGACACCTGTAGCAGCCAAACGAATTATCCCACAATTCTGATATTTGGACCATAGGTGGACCTAGGTGTTAGGACTTTACATACCAAAATTTATGGCAATCGGTTGAAGCAGCTAGGAATGCAAAGCCCAAATACCCGTCCGACAAAAAAATCGTTATCCGGACAACAGCTCGTAAATCCTCAACCAATAAATGGATTGCTTCCAAACTTGAGTATATGTAACTATAGTCTATGCTTATACTATGATAAAAATTTGGAGTCCAAACTCCTCACCAGCTGGGAGATACGGCTTGCTAAACTTGACCTACTGCAACGACCCTATTTCCGGATACCTCATCAACTGTAAGTAACTTGAGTGTATCTACAGCAACTTTTACTCCACTCAATCAATCTAAATGCTTTGAATGAAGGTTATATTGACATATTTATGTTATTTCTCCTCTCTAAATGTGTTTTATGGATACTTTTAGCTGTCCAGCTATTGCAGCTCTACACCCTACAATACATGTAAAGACGAGGTGTCCGAAAATAGTGGTCGTTGTAGTAGGTCAAGTTTAGCAAGCCATATCTCGCAGCTGGTGAGGAGTTTTAACTCCAAATTTTTATCATAGTAGAAGCATAGACTATACTTACATTTACTCAAGTTTGGAAACAATCCATTTATTGGTTGAGGATTTACGAGCTGTTATCCGGATAAAGATCTTTTTGTCCGGTCATCGATTTTTTGCTGGACGGACATTTGGGCTTCTCATTCCTAGGTGCTTCATCCGATTACCATAAATTTTGTTATGTAAAGTGTTCCGGATATAGAATCGTCCGGGAATCGATTAATGACTCTACATGCTCTACAGTTATTATACGCTACTTATCTCGTAGTAAGACTACAATCGCGACGACGGAGCGATATCATTAGCGATCCTCAAGGTGATCTTTAAATAGGATGCACACAAAACAATCACTCTATTTCAGACTGGCTGAGCTAAACTACCTTCAAATACAATTTACTGTAGATCCGCTATTAAAAGATTGGTTCTTTCTGGTGTGCTTGCTGCTTATTTCAGCTATCACACTCTAGGAACTGCCCAAATGTCAGCACCATCAAGATGCCCCTGAAGGACTTCACATCCAGTGATGGAAGCTATGCTAATCGACGCCCAGTCACATGATCGACCATGTAAGGTTGTTCTATTCAGTAGGGATTGTGATGTAATGAATGAGCTAACCCTAACCTCACTGAACATTTAGGTGGATGTGAGTATAAATACAGCGAGGTTAGCATGCTGAGACTAATTTTGGAGACAAGTGTGTTTAGGCTGCTCTAGAGACTAGCAATTTACCCTAAGGTGAACAATTGTCGCGATGGAGTCAGACAACAGGAGTGTTGAAAGTTACCAGAGTCTTAATGTCTCTGTGGAGACTGAAAGTGAAAAGAAGGTGCAGTTGGGTGTGCATAAGGCTTCCATTTCATGTTTGCTTTAACAATTAGAATTTCCATGTGGATGGGGAGAGTGTGACGTTCGGGACGGTGACCAGCAAAGGTGAATACAAGCCAAGATCCAATTTCACCCTACAGTTACAGACGTTTGTGGAAGTTGGCAAGATGACTGGGTATTTTGCCACCGTCAAAAGGAAGCTGGACGGCAGAGAAAGGTGATACTGACTGATCGTGTTAGGTGCATGGCTGCAAGTGGCTTAGGATTAGACTTTGTGAAAGTGCTAGGGTTAGAAAATGTACAAATAATTCTCACTTGAAGTGTAGAGGCCTAAAGAGGTTACTGAACATAAGATTTGGCAGCTGGCAATTTGGTAACCCAAACCCTAAGGCAATCAATAAGCTAGGGTCTGTAGATATGTGCTAAATCACTTACAAACCTTGTGGGCTCGTTCTAACTTAACAATTGGGTTTGACTTTTCACAGAATCTGCTACTACACGACAGAAAGTCTGCTGTTTAAACACCGCTTCCTTCATGAATTAATGACAACCTTTAAGAGTGGCGGCTTGACTTGTTCTCTGACCGATAGGGAGCTGGTGGAATTTCACAATCACCTCGAGAATTCTTTTCCGCACGGAGAGGAACACAGAACCAAGCAGGGCCTGGAGTGCGTAGGTAGGCAGGAAAAAGACAACACTTGGGTGCTGAGCCCCGAAATTCACATTAGCAGATCTGGCATTCTAATTCCTACGAGAGAGTCCAAATATGCTTGGCAGCCAATTGGAGGACCAAACATTGAACTGCCCGCTGGTAAGAGCCAAAGTCTGACGCTGCCACTCTTCAGCAACATTGCCGTACCTTTGGAGTCCAGCAACACCCTTAATGCACTACTGGAGGTAATGAAGAGCACACTGAAGCACAATTTTGTAGCAGGTGAGCCAGGCTATTGCATGGATGAGGTCTTACACATTGGTTTGTGGAGCAGGTGTGCTATCAGTAGCAGCGGGCATCATGGCTCTCCACTATGACATTGTGCTGGACCTGAATGGTTCGTGTCTGATTCCATTCTTGTTTGGAGACACCGAGACAGGTATGTGCGGTGTGATCTTAGCGAGGCCGACTGTTATGTATAACCCTAAAGGAAAATCCACAGCCATAGAGTGCACTCTGTCTGTGTTTGGACAGAGAGAGGTCAGCCACCTCATGAAGACGAAGGGGACTTCCGATAGTCTGTGTATGGAGAGAATAAAGAAATCCACTCTGTCGTTTGCCCTGGATAATCCAAAAAACATGGACGACATTGGAGATCTGCTGATACAGCTGTGCAACGGCAAGATGACCGGAAACATGCGGACAGGACTTTACAAGCTGCGTTCAATCCCACTTTTGTGCTGCAATTTTAATGTGTGCAGCGTAAGGAGGTAAGAGTCAAAATAAGATTAAAATAAAACTGTACAAAGTTGATAAAGCATCAATGACCTGTTAACGATGGTTGGTGGTAATATTCTTCTGTCCCATGTGTAGGTACATGTCAAGAGCGCTGCTGATACCCTTTGATAAACCGGCCATGGGACCAGTTAATGAAATTGAGTCTGCTGCGTTCAGTGGCTTGAGAGTGGCATGCAGAAATGCTTTATCGGCAGTTGGATGGGCCATCAGTATGGGTGAAGCGCTCAGGAATGATGTTGCTTACGTCCACAATGAACTTTTCAAGAGGACTATGAGCAGACTGGCCGGGGTGGATCCCAGATTGGTGACCGGGTATACGGTGTGCCTTTACTTTGCAGAAAAGGTAATAGTGTAGTAGTTAGAACATACCGTCTGTTGAGACAGCACGCATGTGCATGTGTACACTGTGCCTGATCGTAATAACCTTTGCAGCTTGCTGTGGAGAGTAACTTTGGCTACCTGATGGATGAACTGGAGGAGTTCATCGAAGAACGGGTATTGCCCATCTTGTGCCCTACAGAACCACAATGCCTAGCTGAGCATTCCCTTGACCCTCTGGATGCTAAAAAGGCAGTAGTCCTCAACACCATAGAAGAGGCGGTGAGTTGGGCAGAAAAAATTGTGGAGGAAAAAGGAAAGCATGTGGTGAGCGGATTGGGCACGTGTGGTTTATACTTAGGGTAAATCTTAATATGACACACAGGTATTACAGAGCATGCGGACAGGGGTAACGCTCCAAGGGAGAAGAGCCGTGGCAATCTGCCTCGAGGACATGGCGCAAGCTCTAACAAACAGCGCAACCGCTATCAGGGATGCAGTCAAATGCTGCAAGATGGGGGCTAACAACGTGGCAAGGGACTTTGTGCCGAAAGGAACCAATAACTGCACTATAAAGAGAGGCACAAATTCCAAATCTAGAAAGTGCACGGTAGTTTGGCAGGACACACTACCGGAAAACATTACCGTAACAGTCTGCCAAGGTGATTATAAGTTTTTGTGACCTTGTGGGGACATGATCAATATTACGCTTACACAGCTGCCAGTGTGCCAGTGGAAGGGGTGGAACCCAAGACAGGGCCATTGACTAAACCAGCCAGCCCTGATGGTAAACGCAGGCTTCTTATAATTACAAACTAATATTGTCTGTGTCTACAGGTAGCACAGAGCCTGTGGATGACAACAATCGTACAATAATAGAACCAAAGGATGATCAATTTTCGGCAGGTGAGCACACTAGCCACGCATGATGTCATGGTTTATTTAACATTGGACAGGTGAGATCACTAGTAGCAGTGATGACGAAGAGGGTCATAATGGGCAGGACAGCGAGAATGGAAAAAGGCGTACAACAAGGAGCGGCTCAACCATTCCAACAAAGAAATGGAAGAAGAATCTGGATCCAAACAACCCTTTGGACTAACTAAACCCCCCCCCCCCCCCCCTACCCCACACACACACACACACACACACACACACAACACACACAACACACAACACACAACACACACACACACAGTACAATTGTACACCATTTATAAACTAAATAGTAATTGTTGTTCTATATACAACCAAGACTCACAGTGTTATTTGATGAACCATTTTTGTCAGTCTCCTCCCGATTACAACCCGCCTTAGGGTTGGACGAAAGCCACCTCGCCTTTCCTGCAATCTGTATTTGGGATGGCGAGCACCTATTGGGATGTTCACAACAATTGTAACAATTGGATTAGGGATTTGACATACTGGCTAAGCAAACTAGCATATTCAGGTTAAAGTTTGTCCACACTGCCGATGGTCTACATGTGTCCTAAAGTAGAAAATAACAAAATTAATATGTATCAGCGGCTTGCCACGGTGGGAACAAATTAATAATCCAATGTTGCAACTAAAGGGACATCTCCAAACTGAACACTTGCTAACTCCTGACCGCCCCCCCTTAACGTCACACAGTGGAAAACAATGTATTAACACAAAACTCATGTCTCCAGCTCACAAGAATCCTTACTCTGTTCTCCAACATTTCAGTCAGAATAAACTCAAACCCACAATCACAGATAATAACTTCCAACGCACATTCATAGCCTTCCAACTTACCTCGATCCATTGTGTGCTTTTACACAAGTAAGCCATCCAAGTGTTTAAATATAATTCATATGAGCAATTTATTAAATAAATAGTAATAGAACACTATTGCTCTATACCCAACACTCACAATGTTATTTGATGGAACCACGGTTGTCGGTCTCCTCCCGCTTGTAACCCCGCCTTTCCTGCAATCGTTATTTGAAATGGTGTGCACCTATTGGGATGTTCACATCAATTGGATTGGAGACTTGACGAACTGATGGTTGAATCACTAACCTATTCAGGTTTAAGTTTGTCCGCACTGCCGATGGTCGCCGATTGTTTACACGTTTCCTAACAAATAAATGAAGGTTGGGCAAAACCACAATTTCCTCACCCAAGTATTGAAAAGTCCACTTCCACGTTAACAACCACCACTAATACACGAGTTGAGTTCTGTGCCAGCCCTGGTTCAGTGCCACGCTATTCACACCGACATTTTATTTATGTGTGCACGTGCATCTGGTGAGGTGGATATGGCACACGTGAGAGCATAGATTACTATGTGAAGGTATAAACAAGTTTTAAACAGTTTACAATACAGAACACAAGTAAATTAAAACTTGAAATAATATATACACAGATCTGAAGCGATGTGTATGAGTATTACAAGTTAATCTTTGCCACAGCCGGCTTTGCTAGACTTGGGATTCCAGTTCACTGCAATGTGGTGAGTCGTCAGTACAACAGATGAGACAGTGATGATACGGATGTCTATATTGGATGATTAATGACATAAGCAGGTTAATACACAATACACAATATTAGTAATAAGCAATTATTAATATTATTGCAAAATTCTGACCAGCATTGGCTATCTAGCATAGCTTGTCATACGGCTAGTGCATAAATGGAGTAGCTAGCTTGGATTTGATGAATGAAATAATGTTTATGTGTATGGGGTAGCAATATATGATATACTATAGGAGACTACTATAGAGACTATAGGAGACTACTAGAGACCATGGGAGACTGCTAGAGACCATGGGAGACTACTAGAGACTATAGGAGACTACTAGAGACTATAGGAGACTACTAGAGACTATCTGAGACTGTCGGAGACTGCTAGATACCATGGGATACTATAGGAGACTACTAGAGACCATGGGAGACTGCTAGAGACTATAGGAGACTATCGCAGACTGCTAGAGACCATGGGAGACTACTAGAGACTATAGGAGACTACTAGAGACTATAGGAGACTACTAGAGACTATAGGAGACTATCAGAGACTACTAGAGACTATAGGAGATTACTAGAGACTATAGGAGACTACTAGAGACTATAGGAGACTACTAGAGACTATTATAGGAGACCACTAGAGACTATAGGAGACTACTAGAGACTTTTGGAGACTATTAGAGACTATAGGAGATCGCAGAGAAATACTGAAATATAGCTTTAAATACTGAAATATAACTTTAAATAATGAAATATAGCTTTAGCAAAATAATGTATTTTATTTCTTTATAATTCGTGTGTGCAACATGAAGACAGCACCACATTCTCTATTGGTATTTATGTATCATGTCGGATTGTGTTGTTGTAGGCAACAAAAGTCTGCATGGTGTCAAGAACATGTGCTATGCCTGCTTATGGGAGCCTGTAGACTATCATGGAGCCACACCCACTTATTGATCATTGACTATGTGTGTTTTGGTACCTGTAGGTACTTGTTCATTTTCTTTTGCAGACAATTTCCTCCTGTTGATCAACAACCCTGACTTGCACTATTTAACTCTTACTTCTGAATTTAAAGCAGCATTGAATGGATTATCTAACTTAAGTACTGTAGAACCTCTCTTAAAGCACCCTCCACTATAAAGAAACATTTCTGTGGTTCCTATAGAATACAATTTAAAGGACCTATCATCAGTTTGTCTCAAACTGTTCGTTACGTACGTAGTGGTTCATTACATAGTGGTTCCAACAGATAAGAAACCTCTTAAAGATTGGTATTTTTGTCCTTTGTAATAATAAAGTTAAGAGGGTAATAAACTACTACTGCTATTGATTTGGAGCCTAGGTTGTCTACAATCAAGGGGTTCACTGTAAATGACTAACTGAATGGTTGAGTCATATATGTAGAACTATGTTCTACATTAGCCAGTAAGTAGCCTGTCAGTTACTCAATTAAATGGTTAACAGTAACCACATCTGTAGACTATGATCATACACAATTCTTGCACAGTACGTAACATAGGTATTAGAAACTAGTGAGTTTCTTTTCTGTATTCATCAGCTCCCACATATTTACCCATTATTGCAGATTTAACAATTATTTTGTCTGAATAACAAAAATTGAATATGCACGGTCATTTAAAAAAAGCAACATTTGTATATAGGTACCTAAATAGTCTCATGTGCCAGACAGTTTGTGTGGGGACAGGAAATAAACCATCTGGTCACTGTTGTACACTTTCCATGAATACACTTTCCATGCAATTAGATTACATCACACTTGTTTTTTTGCCAAGGATAATCGTGCCAGTCATGTCTGTGAGCAGGCTAAGGCAAAAATTATACTGTTAATGTCATGATGTATTTGAAACATTGCTGAAGGTCTTCCTCGACAATTCCGCTACTTCACAAATCCATAGCGAAGCATACTAAACAACGATTTTAAGAACTCTGTACAAGGGGAACAAAGATCCTAAGCCCATGGCATTGTTCAACTTCAGTCCTTTATTACAGTAAGATTTTTAATAATTGGTGTTTATTTTATCATAGAGCCCGCAAGGCAATCTGATTGGCTCTGCCAACATTCTGGCAGTGGTCACAGAATGTGTGCAACAGTGACTAGAAGGCTTATTTACCACCCCCACACAAACTGTCTGGCATGGAGTTAGAACAATGAGTCCGTATTTTCACAATGATTGCATGAGGATGAGATGACTTTGATCCAATAAGCATTTCTTGGTATTCTGTAGTGTGTTAGGTTACCTCATTAGACGTTAAATTTCCCGGCCAGTTGTTCGCAATATCTGAGTTTCCACCTACAAATAAGAACATCATACCCAATATACATGTGATCACATAATAACACACAAAATCATGACCACATAATGAAGTGGTGATGAAAATTATAATATCTATAATGCACCTATCAATGTATTTACAGGAAGAATTGACACAAAACTGTTGCCACAATATGGGGCATTAATTTTGATAATGATTCATTAAGCACACAAGTACTTTTTCTTGTACATAACTTGTCATATCCCTGTGTGGATAAGTGGGGATTTGATACAATAGGTTTGTCCTTCTATGGGTCAGTTGATTCAGCTGTTTGAAATCCCCATATATGCCCAAGGGTGGGATAGTGGGGTAATACATTGATAGGTGAATTAACGTATATAAAAACAGTAATATCTCTATAGGGCAAGGAACATATCTAAATAGCGAACCGGCACACACTACACACAGTGGTGTCACAAGAATAAAACACAAGCTGCTTCACACTCACATTATCAGTTTCACCCTCGGTTTCACCAATAGTTGTGAATAGCTCTGTGCTGCCAGGTAATGCGAGACGTCTAAAACAATTTTTCGCCCTCCTTTTCTAGCTGCTGCCAGCCTGGCGGAGAACACGACTTTGTTCTGTTGTTGGCCCTGCGAACTAGTCGGCTTCAAACATGTCAGTATCCGGGCTATGTACACAACATTATCCGGAAAAAATGTTTCGTGAAAATTTTCTAAGTCTTTGTATGCCCCCAAAAAAAATTCGCATGGACCGATATCTTTATTCATTTCTGCCAAGGACAATCCTTGACTGGAATAACTTGAATATTGAGAATTTAAGTAATTGTAATCTAGATTTTTTTAAGGATTGTTTATCTAGTTAATCACTTACATGTCCTTTTTTGTACATTAGCGTATACCCTTGATGGGTTTTGCTAATCAATAAATAAATGTATGATTTCGTTAATTCAATAAAAATAAATAATAGTAAGCCTGAGGAGTTGTTTGACATATGTGTTGCTGACACTGACGTCCGTTCTTATTTGTCTCACTGCCCATAATCTGTACTGATCTCTGCAGAAAATGAGAAGAAGAGAAAGAATTCTTTGGCTTGCAGTGACCTTATTTTTCCACTTTGTTTTTCTGTGGATGGTCTTTGTGGCCCAGAGACAGGAAGTTTTCTAAAACACCTGGCGTATTGCCTTTCACTGAAATGAGAGAAAAGTTCAGCAGAAGTTATGGGATGGATCCTTGCTCGATTAGTTTTTTTCCATCTAACGTACCACTGGAATGTGTATCCGTGAATCTCGCACGAAGTGGAGGTCCATTGGACTTGATGATGTTGCTACAATTACTTTGGACTAAATTATTGATCTGTTTGTGTTTATTTTGTGTGTGATTGTATAACAATATTGAATGGTTCTTACTGAAAAGAATTTGCTGTGAACGTTCTTTTGGGCATGAGGTTTGAAAAAGTTTAAAGTCAAGTCCCCTTGTGACACTTGACGAATTCAGGTGGAAGAATAATCCAGGTTGGAGATTAACATTCCCTTGTAAGATATTATCTAATCAAAAAACAGCCAAGCTGTAAAAAAGGTGTGGCCCCCATAAAGGCCATGGTGAAAAAAGATGTGAAATCCAAGATGGCGGCCAAGAAATGGCTGTGATGGTAGGTTAATGGTTACATTTTAATAACAACAATTCAGGTGAATTTGGTGCCAAGACCAAGCGGCACAAAATTCACCTGAATTGCCGTTATTAAAATGTAACCATTAACCTACCATCACAGCCATTTCTTGGCCGCCACCTTGGATTTCACATCTTTTTTCACCATGGCCTTTATGGGTCCCCCACCTTTTTTTACAGCTTGGCTGTTTTTTGATTAGATATCACTTCTTTTTGTATTTGTATACTGCAAAGCTGGCCTATGGCTGGCTTTGGGGCTTTTTTAACCCATGTGTTTTTTTCTTTACCACAGGAAGAAGAAAAGAATTTTAGTACTTCAATTATTTTTGATTTTATTAGTAATTATACAAATTATATACATATATTTATTACATGCTCATTATTCCCCACAGGATTTTTTTTGCAGCTGATCTCTCTACTGGGTGACTTGAAATGTAGCTGAACTATATACAGGATGGTTTCTTTGTAGCTGAACTCTCTGTAACAGGTGATTTGTTTGCAGCTAAACTCCCTACATGGTGGTGTCTTTATAGCCGAACTCTCTACATGATGGTTTCTTTGTAGCTGAACTCTCTATAAGGTGACTTCGTCTAGCTGAACTCTCTACAGGGTGATTTTTTTGTAGCTGAACTCTCTGCAGGGTGATTTGTTTGCAGCTGAACTCTCTACATGATGGTTTCTTTGTAGCTGAACTCTCTACAAGGTGACTTCGTCCAGTTGATCTCTCTACGGGGTGATTTGTTTCTAGCTGAACTCTCTACAAGTGAATTGTTTGCAGCTAAACTCTCTACATGGTGGTTTCTTTGTAGCTGAACTCTCTACAAGGTAACTTCTTCTCTACAGGGTGATTTGTTGTAGTTGAATTCTCTACTAGGTGGTTTGTATGAGGCTGAACTCTCTACATGGCGGTTTCTTTGTAGCTGAACTCTCTACAGAGTGATTTGTTTGCAGCTGAACTCTCTACATGATGGTTTCTTTGTAACTGAACACTCTACAAGGTGACTTCTTCTAGCATGATCTTTCTACAGGGTGAATTGTTGTAGCTGAACTATCTACAAGGTAACTTCTTCTAGCTGATCTCTATACAGGGTGATTTGTTTGTAGTTGAATTCTGTACAGGTGGTTTCTTTGTAGCTGAACTCTGTACATGATGGTTTCTTTGTAGCTAAACTCTTTACAAGGTGACTTCTTCTAGCTGAACTCTCTACGGGGTAATTTCTTTGTAGCTGAACTCTCTATATGATGGTTTCTTTGTAAATGAACTCTCTACAAGGTGAATTCTTCTACCTGATCTCTCTACAGGGTGATTTGTTTGTAACTGAACTCTGTACAAGTGCGTTTTTGTGGGTGATCTCACTGCAGGTTGATTTGTTTGTAGCTGAACTCACTAAAGGGTG
Organism: Dysidea avara; assembly: GCF_963678975.1. Classification (NCBI taxonomy): domain Eukaryota; kingdom Metazoa; phylum Porifera; class Demospongiae; order Dictyoceratida; family Dysideidae; genus Dysidea; species Dysidea avara. Next base: position 23,483,421 of record NC_089273.1, read on the forward strand.
ATTTTGCTTGTAGCTGAACTCCTTGCATTGTATCTAGTTTCTAGCTGATCTTTCTACAGGGTGATTTGTTTGTAGCTGATCTCTCTACCAGTTGATTTGTGTGTATCTGATCTCTCTGCAGGTTGATTAATTTGCAGCCGATCTCTCTACAAGGTAATTTGTTTGTAGCTGAACTGTCTATAAAGTGATTTATTTGTAGCTGATCTCTCTGCAGGTTGATTTGTTTTAGCTGAACTCTCTATAGGGTGATTTACTTGTAGCTGAACTCCTTACATTGTGAGTAGTTTCTAGCTGATATCTCTACAGGGTGATTTGTTTGTAGCTGATCTCTCTACAAGTTGATTTGTGTGTAGCTGATCTTTCTACTGGTTGATTTGTTTGTAGCCGATCTCTCTACAGGGTAATTTGTTTGTAGCTGAACTCTGTACAAGGTGCTTTTTTGTAGGTGATCTCACTGCAGGTTGATTTGTTTGTAGCTGAACCCACTAAAGGGTGATTTGCTTGTAGCTGAACTCCTTACATTGTGTCCAGTTTCTAGCTGATCTCTCTACAGAGTGATTTGTTTGTAGCTGAACTCTCTATAAGGTGATTTATTTGTAGCTGAACTCCTTACATTGTGTGTAGTTTCTAGCTGATCTCTCTACAGGGTGATTTGTTTGTAATTGATCTCTCTACAAGTTGATTTGTGTGTAGCTGATCTCTCTGCAGGTTGATTTGTTTGTAGCCGATCTCTCTATAGGGTAATTTGTTTGTAGCTGAACTCTCTATAAGGTGATTTGTTTGTAGTTGATCTCTCTGCAGGTTGATTTGTTTTAGCTGAACTCTCTACAGGCTGATTTGTTTGTAGCCGATCTCTCTACAGGGCAATTTGTTTGTAGCTGAACTCTCTACAAGTTGATTTGTTTGTAGCTGATCTCTCTGCAGGTTGATTTGTTTGTAGCCGATCTCTCTACAGGGCAATTTGTTTGTAGCTGATCTCTCTACAGGGTGATTTTTTTTGTAGCTGACCTCTCTTCAGGGTGATTTGTTTCTAGCTGATCTCTCTACAGGGTGATTTTTTGTAGCTGACCTCTCTTCAGGGTGATTTGTTTCTAGCTGATTGCTCTACAGGTTGATTTGTTTGTAGATGAACTCTCTACAGGGTAATTTGCTTGTAGCTGAACTCCTTACTTTGTGTCTAGTTTGTAGCTGATCTCTCTACAGGGTGATTTGTTTGTAGCTGAACTCCTTACATTGTGTGTAGTTTCTAGCTGATCTCTCTACAGGGTGATTTGTTTGTAGCTGATCTCTCTACAAGTTGATTTGTGTGTATATAGCTGATCTCTCTGCAGGTTGATTTGTTTGTAGCCGATCTCTCTGCAGGTAATCTGTTTGTAGCTGAACTCTCTGCAGGTAATCTGTTTGTAGCTGAACTCTCTATAAAGTGATTTGTTTGTAGCTGATCTCTCTGCAGGTTGATTTGTTTTAGCTGAACTCTCTACAGGGTGATTGCTTGTAGCTGAACTCCTTACATTGTGTCTAGTTTCTAGCTGATGTCTCTACAGGGTGATTTTTTGTAGCTGAACTCCCTTCAGGGTGGTTTGTTTCTAGCTGATCTCTCTACAGGTAGATTTGTGTTGATTTGTTCATTGCTGATCGTTCTAAAGGTAATTGATTTGTTGCAGTTGAACACCCTGCAAAGTGATTTGTTTGTAGCTGATCACTCTAAAGGGTAATTTGTTTGTAGCTGAACTCTCTCCACAGTGACTTGTGTGTAGCAGAATTCTGTGTAACTGAATTCTCTAGAGAGTGACTTAATTGTAGCTGAATTCTCTACACAGTGCATGACTTGTTTATAGCTGAACTTTCTTCAGTGTGACTTGTAATGTTCTGAATCTCTATAGTGATATATTTGCTTAACTCTCAAAATGGTGACTGTCTTCTTGCTGAACTGTCTATAAGATTAACTGTTTGCAGCTGAACTCCCTACAGAATAACTTGTGATGTAATAAAATTCTATAATGGAGTAAATAAATTAGCCGAATGCTCTATTAGGGTGACTGTTCTGCCAGTGACTGTTCTGTGTCCTCATCACTGGCCTCCTGTTCTTTCACAATTCATTCTGGACCGGGGTATCAATTCGGCTATTGTTAAAACAGAACAGCTATCTCGCAAGTCCGCAATCCGCAATTCCAAATCTTCCAACTATTCGGATAGATCTTCCAGTTTGCGTACCCACTTAGATCCCTCCTCTCAACGTGCTTTAGATCTAGCCTCAGCCAAAGGGGCCTCCAACTGGCTTACCACCCGGCCCCTACAGGAACATGGCTTTGCACTGCATAAGTCCGCGTTTCACGATGCCGTGGCACTACGTTATGGGTGGTCTCCTCAGCGGACTCCTGCTCACTGTGCATGTGGGACTTCCTTTTCAGTGGAGCATGCTTTATCCTGTCCCAAGGGTGGCTTACCTTCTATCCGACACAATGAGATCAGAGATCTAACTGCTACCCTGTTGACTGAAGTATGCTCTCAGGTAGCTGTTGAACCAGAGCTCCAGCCGGTTTCACAGCAGGACTACCCTGCTTCTGCCAATATCCAATATGGTGCCCGTCTTTACATCGCCATGAATGGTTTTTGGGGTGGAAGAAGTGAAAGATGTTTTGTGGATGTGCGGGTGTTCAACCCTCTGGCTGCTTCTAATGCGTCTTCATCACTGGCCTCCTGTTATCGGAGGCACGAGAACATTAAGAAACGTGCGTATGCTCAGAGAATTCGTGAGGAGGAGCATGCCTCTTTTACCCCCCTGGTAATGTCTGCCTCTGGTGGTCTGGCTCATGAGGCTTCTGTTTTTTATCAACGCTTGGCTCATCAACTTTCAAACAAGTGGGGCGATGATTACTCTGTTGTCATGGGGTGGTTAAGGTGCTGTCTATCTTTTTCTCTCTTGCGGTCCTCCATACAATGCATCCGCGGAGCCCGCTCATCCATCGGTCACTATGTTAATACTCCCCCAATTGTGGAGATGATTCGGGCAGAGTCTCAGTTTGCCGTGGACTAAGAAAGTCCCGGTTTGTCCAGCACAGGCCATTTATGTGCTGGGGGTGGTAGGCAAGGGCAGTCCATCAAGCCCGGGTAAAAAAAAAGAAAAAAAAAAAAAAAAATCTATTAGAGTATCTCGATCTCGCATTTGCTACACGGAGTTGGCTTTCGAATCATAACTCAGTGGTTTGTAATCCGATTCTTCTGTACTACTGCAAGAACTTTCTATGAAGATTATTCCAGCTATACACCGATTTTCAGCTCATTGCTCCAAGCGGTTTGCCTTGTAGGCGTGAAAACTAATACTTTTTTTATTCATAAAAATCGATCGCGTAATTGTGACACAGGTTGGATTTTGTGTCATATCTCCGTGGTCTTTATCTCGATTCCTTTCAAACCACCAAAAGGCACTCCTACGATGGTTACTCCATCTACACAGCAATTTTCAACTGATTCCATGAAGCGGTTTACCCTGTAGGCGTGACAACAAATCGATCTTGTTTTACGCGCATAATCGGTCGTAACTCCTGAACCATTCATCGGATTTGTACCAAATTTGATGATAGGATTCGCCTTCGGACTCCCTTTCTGTGTGCCAAATTTCAAGGCGATCGGAGTACGCGTTTGCTTGTTATAGCAATTTTTGCAAGTGTGCGAAAAGACGAAGAAGAAAAAAAACGAAACTTTGGCAGCTCGTATCTCGGAAATGGCTACAGCGATTTCCTTCAAATTTGGAATGTAGACTCCCTTGGCTGGCGGTCAACTGTGTAGCAAATTTGGTTCTAATCAGATAAGTGATCACCGAGATACAAAGGTGTGAAAATGACTTTTTTGTTCTTTCTGTCAATATACTCACGGTGTGGCGCGCCGGCTTCTTGGGCCGCACGACACACTACCGTGTGTCTTGAAATGCCATAACTTTTATGACTAGATTTATGTTAATGTAATAATTATATTCATAGTTAATTTTTGTTTATTGCATCTAGTTTATGTATGTGTATGTATGTAATTGAATGGGTGTACAGGCTCTAAGTATCAACCCAAATCACATCATAGTCATGATCATAATCATAATCATGTCAGCACGATGCCTTCAATATGACAATGTAGGAAGCTTGAGGGTAACCAGACGTTCATCATACTCTAAACTGGAGAACACATTTAGTGGCTCTTCTTTGCACTTTCTCCATCCTATCACAATCTCCAATGTAATTTAGGTCCCATCTTTTTTCAGTAAGAACCATCAACTCATGGAAAAATTTTCCCAATTATGTAGTGTCGTCTAATTCTACTGACAATTTTAAAATTTTGATTGATAACTTTTATTCTTAATGTATTAGTTTATTGTAACGAGGAAGTCTCACAGGCGTAATGCATTTTTCTCTGTATTTAATAATAATAATAATAACAATAATAATAAAAAATATCTGTGGATCTCGCACCAAGTGGAGGTAAATTGGTTGGTGCTGCAATTACTTTGGAGTAAATTATTGATCTGTTTATGTATATTTTGTGTGTGTATGTATAATAATATTAAATATAATAATAATAATAATAATTCCAGTGAAATTCATGAAATAATAATTTATACTGATCGTGGTATTGCTGCTAGACGACTTGATTTAGTTTTGGTAGATAAGATGGCCAGGTGTACCAAATTATTGATATTGCTTGTGGATAAGCACAAGGAGAAAATTGATAAGTATTTAGACTGGGAAATTGAACTGCAGGTATTGTGGAACTCCAATGTTGAGGTAGTACTATTAGTTTTTGGTGCCATGGGTGTTCTACATGAAAAGACAGTCAAAATTTTTGAACTGCTCTAGTTAAAATAAGTTAGTGTTCACCAATTGTTACAGAAGACAGTGCTGCTTAAGACTGATATAATGCTGGGGAACATCTCCCACTCCTAAACTTCGAGTTGAACTCGAGTGACATTGATTTGAATCTCCTGTATGTATGCTTTAAAGTATATATATATGGTGTTAATAAAAATAAAAATAATAATAGAGAATGAGAAAGTGGAGAAATATTTAGACTTAAGTATTGAATTACAGCACTTATGGAACACTAATGTGCAAGTCATACCCCTTATTTTTGGAGCTCTGGGGTCAATCTCTAATTCAATTTGCACTACCTTGCTACTCTACAAGTTGCAGAAATTGGTGTCCACCAGCTTAAGAAGAATGTTGTTTTACGAACTGCTAAACATC